>NC_057798.1:539228150-539260438 GCF_018294505.1 Triticum aestivum
AGAGCGTTCGGGGAAGAGAGAGGGAGCAGCGAGGGAGGAAGAGGAGCGAGGGGACACGAGGCGTGAGGGGGAGGCTCGGGAACGACTTGGTGGAAGCAGGAGGTGGCCGAGGCGGCATCGGCGCTCGCCACCGAGCTGCTTCGGTGCGAGGGGAGGAAGAAGACAAGGGGGAGGAGGTGGGCTGGGCCTCACAGGTGGGCTGCACAGGGGGGGGGCTGGGCCAGCACAGGTGAGCGCCAGGTAAGTGGGCTTCTCTCTCTCTTTTCTTTATTTTTCTGTTTTTCTATTTTGTGTAGTTTGTTTTGATTTAGTTTAGCAACTAAATCATTTAGATAAATTCTGTAGATTTTTATGTGGCTTGCTAAGATATATACAGAGCCACTCACAAACCTCCAGAATTATTGGAGTCATATTTAATATATATTAAATATAAATCCAAAGCAAATAGTTATTGGATTAATTCAAATGGCCCAAAATAATTAACTCTGAGATACCAAAAATATTGTTTTGAGTTTTACCTCTTTGCAATATTTCCAGAGACTAAGAGGAACATTTTCTTGGACACATTTGAGAAGATTTAATTGTTGGTTATTTTTAGAGGTTTCTGAGGCTTTGAAAATTCCTCAATTTAAATTTCATTTGAAATAAAACATGATGCTCACATGAAGCTAGGCTAGAGCAATGCCAGAAGCTAGGGATGTGACAACTCACCCCCACTAAACAAGAATCTCGTCCCGAGATTCAAGCGTAGGGTAAGGTGAAAGGGAAACGCAACTAGTATAATCTTCACGATCCAGGGTGCACTTCAGTTGAACGTTGATTTGAACACCATCTTTGTCTTGTCGCCTTGCTCTGAGAACTCCAGCTAATCATGACAAGAAGAGGAAAGGAAAACTCTGGAAGGATCGGTCTTCTCGGAGATCGAACAACTCAGGATTAACTTACGGAATGAGACGTAGAACCATCTTTCGGGTTGAGACACGGAATACACATCAAGAGGGGTGGAGAGAAACGGATGACGAGGGTTCACTAGGTAGACAACAATTTCACACTTAAGAAGGTGGTAAACGATTGTCAACGTAGCGAGGAGTTGAGTTGCCATGATACCACGACGAAACATCCTGGAGAAGGTGATCGTAGAGTATTATCTTAAGTGGCAAAAAGAATTACTTTTGATTCAGAGATCATTGGAACTCTTTATACCAGCCTAAGGTAATCACAAGCGATCATTTGGAGGGGGTCGGTAGAATGGCATACTCGGACTTGGATGATGTGGATTACCTTGTTGAAAACAACGTAATGAATGAATTTTGCTTATCACCGGAAATGGAAGAGACCCATGGTAGAATGGCACATTGGCGGTGCAAGCTGGGAACAAAATGCAAATGCTGGGAATGATTCTGGTAACTGGGGAAGAACCCAACAATAGAGAGTGAATTCACTGTTGGAGTGGTTATAGCATAACCGAAGAATCTGGGGCAATCCCAGCTAGTGCCGATGATAAGACGTAGCGCTTGTGCGTGCTCTCAAGAACTTAAGCATTTCCACATTCATCAAGGTTTTACCAACATCCGTGTCAAGGGTCCGGTAGCACAACTTACTACCATGATGAATGGTGATGGAGGATGCAGATGCAAAGGAAGATAACACTTTCTCAGATTTCACCTTAGCGAGGCCAAGGAAACAAAATCTGGATGATCGACCGAGAGACATTTAGCACTCCGCTTCTAATGTTCTCCTTGACGTGCTAGTGTATCCCATTCATAGATATGGTTTGATAACTAGAACATCAAGTAAAAGGTCGGACTTCGGGAACACAATAAGCATAACGCACAACTAGGAAGTAAATCCTACGAAGTCCTTATGGGAAGGTGGCCAACTGCTTCAATCAAGATACCACAATAATAGGTCCTTCGGCTGGGTGGTGCTGGCCACGACATCCACTTTACCGGTTATCAAGGGACCAATATTATAGTTCTTGGGAAATGTTCCAAACCATCATATCTACCTGAGATTCAGATCTGGTTGGTGTCAGGATAATCCAGACTCATCGAGTCTAGGAAGAAAAAAAAATAAAAGTTTGCAACACAAATCGACGAGATGACGTTGCGAGATTCTCGGGAGACGAACTACGATAGCAAACTCCAAAACATGAGCTGGTTCTGCTACAAACATGTGAACACGTTATCCCAGACAAGCATGACCACGTGGTAGTCTTATAATAAAACACTACCGAGTTCAGGAGGGGGAACCATCATCGAGGATATCGAAGTCCTTGCATAAGGTATACTCTTAAGAAGGAACTTCTTCTCCTTGAACAATTCAATCAGTGGCTTGGTGTGCTAGGGACACATATAGATTGAAGGTTGCAAGTCTTCAAACCACAGAATTCTTCGCACGTGTGCATGACTGATTTGGAATGATTCCAAGAAAACAACTTTGACTTTCTCGAATCCACGGCGGCAACTTGCATCAGATGCACATGAATTAAAGGAAGTCACTACCTTCATCCAAACATATGCTTCATGAGCTAGCATGAACAAATGCTTTCAAAAGTTTCCAACACTAACTTAATGTTCAACAAAATCATGGAGGGAATAAGGATGTTGTCAATGGGCTCAACAACAATTCATCCGGGTTTCCTTTTAAAAGGAATTCCATAGTTAAGTGAACACGGTGATAGCATTGGTCAGACCAAAGATATAATGGTGTATGCTCGAGGAATCAACCACGAGTAAGACAACATTACGAATATCGTTGGTTCTGATTTGATTTGACGATAGCCCACACTCAAATCAAAGGATTGATAAGACAATAGATCCAGCAACTGATCACAGGGACCAATCGATGAAGATATCATCTTTCTTCAACACACTCTACACAAGAATATCCCTTTGGAACGAACTAAGTCGGGCAAGCTTTTATCTTCCAACTCTCCAAGTCGTTGTCTAACTTAACCAACTAGCTCAGGGATATCCAACACAGATTCTTGGAGAAGGATGGTTCACAAAAACCAACTTGATCACGAGCTCAACATAACAGTCAGGTGACAGCCTGGTGATACTTTCGAGAAGATATTCGAAAAATCACGAACCACCGGTATGTTACTAAGCTCGAGAACAATCTTGCTTTTGAGGGCAAGATGATATGATCAAATGAGTGAGGACTTGACAAGATCCTAACTCATCAATCGAAGGGTGCACCGAAATAAGGACTAGGTAGCACGATCAGTCTTAGAAGGATGATTCGAAAACCAACATACTAAGAATGAAATTATTATCCTTTAACTACCAAGCAACAGAGTTGCTAGCAGTATTGATTTCACACATCACAATTCATTTGTCGGTATTCCGGTTGCATCAACACGAGGGCCGAGGAATGAACAGTGATGGCAAGAAGTATCACTGTACCAAGAGTCCATGGGATGGTGTGCAATTCCTATAACAATCTCGATATAAAATATGTAATACTCCAAGGTAGAGCAGAACAAAAGCTGGATTAGCAATTTGATCTGCGGAGCACAACTTCTTTGACCCAATCCTAGATATGGAAGAGGTACTGGAGTTTGTTTCTCCTAGTCATCCCGGAATGGAATGGCTTGACAGACCACAAGAGTCATAGGCATCGATGAACGAATGCACGCATACTCTTGACTATCAATTGATAGACGAGGGTCAGAATGCAACTAAAGAGAGCAACTCAAAGGAACATGCGATTTTCTGAGTTGTGGATGCATGGTTTAGCATGTCGAACGAATTCCACATATTTCTTCCGGATAACCCATGCAGAAAGGTAGAACTGGCAGAGTCACAATGTAGAATCGAGAACCCATCGAGAGCACTCTGATTGTGATCTTTCGATCAGCGAGGAACATCTGCCATAAGCGGTTCATAGTATTTGGAAGAAAGGAATACCACGAACATCGAGGACTAATGCAAAGGTTACTGATAACCTAAAGGAACGAGCAAAACTATCAACATGAAGCAAGTAGGGTGAATCTCGGGTTCAAAACCCAGGGATAGAATACCTACTACTAGATGGCATCACGGGATGCTTTCGATAATGACGGCCAGAGTCATCACACTGGAGCATAAATCATGGCTAGGCTACTAGATGATCCCCTGAGACACCTAAGGTCATTATAGTAACTCCAACATAATGTCAAGGCAATAGAATACCTCAACTCAACAATTAGTGTGATTGAGCTGGCATAAAGGAACATCGAGACCAGAGGGAAAGGATTTTGCAAATGCATCAGACTATTTAGAAACCTGGGATGACTCGGACAGCATAACGGCTGTAAATGCTCAGAAAAGATTTGAGACATTCACAAAAATGGTGGCATAACCACTCAGAAGCACAATATCAAGGTTTCGAGATCAACAGTTAACATACGGAAGTAGTAGGAGCTGAACTGAGGCTTGAATCAACAATCTTATAAGTCTACGGATTAGTAACACGTGATCCTGATAGAAAGAAGAGATATCCTAGTTCTTAATCCCCGTAGAAGATAAGATGATGACTCAGATCAGAAGGGCATAAGGTATAAGGAGTAAAAAGAGCCTTACGTTCCATCCCACAATCAATTCCCTTACATAACTAAAGAATTTCTAGACTCAACTTCGACCAGTTTGGCTTGGTAATCCTATAGGCAGTCAAGCTCTGATACCAACGCTTTCAGGACCCCGACTCAATGCCACATCGATCTAGCATGTAACACCTCATATCACTTTGCGGCCTCACGCACGGTATTCACACGGGTGTCGCCTTACCTTAGCCCGGGACCGTTTGCGCCTTTTGGCACACGTATATGACAGTGTCGCTAGCATCCATATGATAAGGAGCCCGGGCTGACATGACTAGTCGTAAACCCAAAGTGGCACAGACTTACAGGGACAGGCATCCATGACCCAGCTTCGAACGTGTCGGTCATCAGCAAGTGGGTCCGGGCTGTAGCACTGGGCTAGCAGGACTCCGGTAAACCGGGCTGTAGCGGGCTAACAGGACTCCGGTACTCAAAGCGTGACATTTCCCCGAAGGGACAGACACAGGAACGAAGAAGGACACATGCTGGCCAGCCTAAGTGTTCCGGAGCAGTAGCAAGCTACCATGGCTCAGTGGAAACACTAGGAGACATTTCCCGGTAAGAGAGGCTACTAAAGATAAACAACTAGATGGTCAGATCCCACACATACCAAGCATTTCAATAACACACACACAATATGCTCGATATGTGCAAATACAACATGGCATCACAACATGACTCTACGACTCAAGTAATTTATTCAATAGGCTCCGAGGAGCGAGGTATTACAAACAGGGGTCTCACGACCCAACATTCAGAGCATACAAGTCAAAGCACAAGCGGAAGCTATCATGTCTGAGTACAGACATCTAGAAATGAAAAAGGCTGAGAAGCCTGACTATCTATCAGATCCTGCCGGGGCACAAGATCGTAGCTGAGGTATCAAGCTAAACGTCGAAGTCCACGTGAAACTACTAGCGAGACCGAAGTCTCTCTGCAAAAACATAAAATAGGCAAACGTGAGTACAAATGTACCCAGCAAGACTTACATCAGACCTATCTACATATGCATCATTATCAACAAAGGGGTGGTGGGGTTTAACTGCAGCAAGCCAGCTTTGACTCGGTGGCTATCCTGAACTACGACTGCGAGTAACTTTTTTGAGGTGGCGCACACGAGTCCACATATTCACCAACCAATACACCACTATGGATCCGCTCCCGTCTCCCTACGAGAACGCCATCCATAGCACTCACGCTTATCTTGCGTATTTTAAAGTATCCACTTTCACTTGTCTATGAACTGATATAAGCAACCCAGAAGTCCTTTTCCGCGGACACGGCTATTCGAATAGATGATATTAACCCTGCAGGGGTGTACTTCTTCATACATGTTTCCACCACTTAGCGTCTGCACACGACATGTGCTCGGCAGACTTCAAGCGAAAGCCGACGTGGGTGTAGACCACGACCTACCTAAACACTCAAGTCTCTAGTCCAGGTTTATCGCCTATTCGGGTTCCATCCATGAGGAGATCCGGCCGGAGTTTCGCTCACAGCCCCAAACGATGTGAACAGGGTTCCGTGACACCAAACGGGCGCCCGGTTTACCCGGCCACGTGCCTACCGCATCACAACCCACCCCTACGGTCAGCGCTGTCCACGGCCTCCAGCATACTACAAACACCAGAAACTACTTGCAACTCCTGGACAGAGGACAAGGGTGAATAAGAAGTCGAGCGGGGTCATATTTCAGGGCCCAATGTATGGTAGTAGCTGAATCATGGATCACAAACACAGAACTCAGTTCCTGAGGACGGCTACAATGAGACAACCCACCATGTACTCCTACATGGCCTCTCACCGCTACCTTTACCAAATCGTGTTCACACACTTAACTCTCACACAGTAGGACATGTTCACACGCCTCTGATTCATCCCCGATGAATCAGACCTGACTCAACTCTAAGCAGTAGCAGGCATGACAAACAAACATGAATGAGTAGGCACATCAGGGCTCAAACAACTCCTACTCATGCTAGTGGGTTTCATCTATTTACTGTGGCAATGACAGGTCATGCAAAGGATAAAGGGGTTCAGCTACCGCAGCAAGTAACAGATAAATCAGTGTTGTCCTAATGCAGTAAAAGAGAGCAGGAGCGAGAGAGTAGGATTGTATCGGAATGAACAAGGGGGTTTTGCTTGCCTGGCACTTCTGAAGATAACATTGAGTCTTCATCAGTGTCAACGATCACATCCTCGGTATCACGTCTATCGAGAGGGGACAAATACCGGCAACACAGAAGAAACACGATCAATGCAATGCACAGTATGATGCATGCTATGACATGGCAATATGAATGTGTTTTGAGCTAATGCAACTAGCAACAGATTAAATGAAGTTGGTTTGAATATAAAATTCAAATTCAAACTCCATATGTGATTATTTAAATGTCATTCACTTCATTTGCTCTAAACAGTAGTGATAAGTTGTTCTAACATGCATGAAAATGGTACAGATGGATTCCTTGAATTTTTCTGATAATTTTTCATATATAATTTATTTAATTTGGAGCTACGGTTAATTTTCTATGATTTTTAGAAGTTTTAGGCATTTTCTGGAATTTTCTGATTATTTAGAATTAAAATAATTCCAGAAAATTAATTATGACATCAGCACTGCGTCATGCTTGCATCAGCAAGTCAACAGGGCTGCCCCGGGTCAAACCTGACCAGTGGGGGCCACACGTCAGTGACTATCTAATCTAACCTAGTTAATTAGCACTAACCTAGGTTAAGTTAAATTAGTTTAAATCTAAACTGGATTAGTTAGCCGGGCGGGGCCCGCATGTCAGTGGGGAGAGGGGGAGGTCAAACCGGGCAGTGGGTCAACCCACGCCGGTCAGCGGGTCAGCGGGCGCCGGCGTTTAGCCGCCGGCGAGCCCGACGCGGCGGCGCAAGTGCAATTCGCTGTTCCGGCCACCAAAAGGGTCAGGGAGGGT
The DNA here is from genome assembly GCF_018294505.1 of Triticum aestivum. Classification (NCBI taxonomy): domain Eukaryota; kingdom Viridiplantae; phylum Streptophyta; class Magnoliopsida; order Poales; family Poaceae; genus Triticum; species Triticum aestivum. Next base: position 539,235,678 of record NC_057798.1, read on the forward strand.
ACCTACGGGGAGCTGGGGATGGGCTGAGGCTCTTGGTGGAGGGACTTGAGCTCGGGGCGGTCGGAATCGACGCCGGCGGCGAGCTATGCGGCGGCCGGAGCTCGGGCACGCTCGGACACGGCGTTTTGGGGCACGGGAGGAAGAGTGGGTAGGTGCTCTGGGTTCCCGGGAACGCGACGAGGACGACAGCGTGCTCGGACGCGACGTGCGGGGCCTCTAGCCGCGGCGACCTCGTGGCCGGCGGCGACGAGCTCTCGGGCTCGGCGGAGCCCGTGGTTAGAGGAAAGAATCGGCATCAGGGAGAGGGGGGTTCGGTGCGGGGGCTCACAGCGATGGCGATGGGATGCTCGGCGAGGTCGGGGACGGCCCGGAGCCGACGAATTCGTCGACGGCGACCGGCGGGTCCGAAGAGGGGAAGAACGGCGGGGCGGCGCCTCGGGGCTTCTCCGGTCGCGTGAGATGGCGGGGAGGGTGAGGATGGAGTGGCGGAGCTGGTGGGCTAGTTGGGGGAGCGAGGGAGGCCCTGTGGCCGCGGTGGTGGCGAGCGGCGGCGACGGCGGCTCCGTTCGGGGAGGAAAACAGAGAGGGGGAAGAGCGTTCGGGGAAGAGAGAGGGAGCAGCGAGGGAGGAAGAGGAGCGAGGGGACACGAGGCGTGAGGGGGAGGCTCGGGAACGACTCGGTGGAAGCAGGAGGTGGCCGAGGCGGCATCGGCGCTCGCCACCGAGCTGCTTCGGTGCGAGGGGAGGAAGAAGACAAGGGGGAGGAGGTGGGCTGGGCCTCACAGGTGGGCTGCACAGGGGGGGCTGGGCCAGCACAGGTGAGCGCCAGGTAAGTGGGCTTCTCTCTCTCTTTTCTTTATTTTTCTGTTTTTCTATTTCGTGTAGTTTGTTTTGATTTAGTTTAGCAACTAAATCATTTAGATAAATTCTGTAGATTTTTATGTGGCTTGCTAAGATATATACAGAGCCACTCACAAACCTCCAGAATTATTGGAGTCATATTTAATATATATTAAATATAAATCCAAAGCAAATAGTTATTGGATTAATTCAAATGGCCCAAAATAATTAACTCTGAGATACCAAAAATATTGTTTTGAGTTTTACCTCTTTGCAATATTTCCAGAGACTAAGAGGAACATTTTCTTGGACACATTTGAGAAGATTTAATTGTTGGTTATTTTTAGAGGTTTCTGAGGCTTTGAAAATTCCTCAATTTAAATTTCATTTGAAATAAAACATGATGCTCACATGAAGCTAGGCTAGAGCAATGCCAGAAGCTAGGGATGTGACAGTTTGATGCTTGATAATTGTTTTGAGATATGGAGGTGATAATATCAAAGTCATGCTAGTTGGGTGATTATGAATTTGAGAAATACTTGTGATGAAGTTTGCAAGTCCTGTAGCATGCACGTATGGTTAAAGTTGTGTAACAAATTTGAAACATGAAGTGTACCTGGCTTGTGCATCCTTATGAGTGGCGGTCGGGGACGAGCGATGGTATTTTCCTACCAATCTATCCCCCTAGGAGCATGCGCGTAGTACTTGATTTTTGATGACTTCTAAATTTTTGCAATATGTATATGAGTTCTTTTGACTAATGTTGAGTCCATGGATTATATGTACTCTTACCTTTCCGCCATTGCTAGCCTCTTCGGTACCGTGCATTGCCCTTTATCACCTTGAGAGTTGGTGCAAACTTCGCCGGTACATCCAAACCCCGTGATAAGACACGCTCTATCACACATAAACCTCCTTATATCTTCCTCAAAACAGCCACCATACCTGCCTATTATGGCATTTCCATAGCCATTCCGAGATATATTGCCATGCAACTTCCATCATCATCATCATGACATACATTACTTTTGTCATATTGCCATTGCATGATCATGTAGTTGACATCGTATTTGTGGCAAAGCCACCATGCATTATTTTTCATACATGTCACTCTTGATTCATTGCACCACCCCGGTACACCGTCGGAGGCATTCATATAGAGTCATATCTTGTTCTAAGTTTTGAGTTATAATCCTTGTGTTGTAATAAATAGAAGTGTGATGATCATCATTATTAGAGCATTGCCCAAATAAAAAAAGGCCAAAAAGAAAAAAGGAAAGGCCCAAAAAAATAAAATAAAAAAATAAATATAAAAAGGGCAATGCTACAATCTCTTTTTCTACACTTGTGCTTCAAAGTAGCACCTTGTTCTTCATGTAGTGAGTCTCATATATTTTGCTTCAAAGTAGCACCTTGTTCCTCATGTAGTGAGTCTCATAAGTTGTCCTTTTTATACTAGTGGGAGTCATTATAGAACTTGGCTTGTATATTCCTACGATGGGCTTCCTCAAATGCCCTAGGTCTTCGTGAGCAAGCAAGTTGGATGCACACCCACTAGTTTTCTTTTGTTGAGCATTCATAGCTCTAGTGCATCCGTTGTATGGCAATCCCTATTCCTCATGTTGACATCAATTGATGGGCATCTCCATAGCCCATTGATTAGCCTCGTCAATGTGAGACTTTCTCCTTTTTGTCTTGTCCATACAATCCCCATCATCATATTCTATTCCACCCATAGTGCTATATCCATGGCTCACGCTCATGTATTGCGTGAAGGTTGGAAAAGTTTGAGATTATTTAAGTATGAAACAATTGCTTGGCTTGTCATAGGGGGTATAGAAGTTGGGAACATCTTTGTGTGACGAAAATGAAGCATAGCCTAACTATATGATTTTGTAGGGATGAACTTTCTTTTGCCATGTTATTTTGAGAAGACATGATTGCTTTGATTAGTATGCTTGAAGTATTATTACTTTTGTGTCAATATGAACTTTTGTCTTGAGTCTTTCGGATCTCAATATTCATATCACAATTGAGAAGATTTACATTGAAATTATGACAAAGTATCACTCCGCATCAAAAATTCTTTTTTATCATTTACCTACTCGAGGACGAGCAGGAATTAAGCTTGGGGATGATTGATACGTCTCCAACGTATCTATAATTTTTGATTGCTCCATGCTACTTTATCTACTATTTTAGTCAATATTGGGCTTTATTATCCACTTTTATATTATTTTTGGGACTAAACTATTAACCGGAGGCCCAGCCCAGATTTGCTGTTTTATGCCTATTTCAGTGTTTCGAGGAAAAGGAATATCAGACGGAGTCAAAACGGAACAAAATCAACTGGAGAAGTTAATTTTGGAAGGAAACCAACCTGATGGGCTTGGAGTGCACGCCAGGGGAGTCCCGGGCTGCCCACGAGGGTGGAGGGCGCGCCCCCCTACCTCGTGAGCAACCCGGTGGTCCACCGACATACCCCCTGCACCCATATATACCTATGTACCCTAAAACTTCTAGAACAGAAGATAGATCGGGAGTTCTGCTGCCGCAAGCCTCTGTAGCCACCAAAAACCAATCGGGACCCTATTTCGGCACCCTGCCGGAGGGGGATCCCATCACCGGAGGCCATCTTCATCATCCCGGCACTATCCATGACGAGGAGGGAGTAGTTCACCCTCGGGGCTGAGGGTATGTACCAGTAGCTATGTGTTTGATCTCTCTCTCTCTCTCGTGTTCTCTCTCGTGTTCCTCTATGGCACGATCTTGATGTATCCCAAGCTTTGCTATTATAGTTGGATCTTATGATGTTTCTCCCCCTCTACTCTCTTGTGATGAATTGAGTTTCCCCTTTGAAGTTATCTTATCGGATTGAGTCTTTTATGAACACTTGATGTATGTCTTTCCGTGATTATCTGTGGTGATAATGGGATATCATGTGCCACTTGATGTATGTTTTGGTGATCAACTTGCGGGTTTCGTGACACTTGGGAACCTATGCATAGGGGTTGGCACATGTTCTTGACTCTCCAGTAGTAGCTTTGGGGCACTCTTTGAAGTACTTTTATGTTGGTTGGATGAATATGAGATTGTGTGATGCATATCGTATAATCATGCCCACGGATATTTGATGTGACAATGGAGTATCTAGGTGACATTAGGGTTTTGGTTGATTTGTGTCTTAAGGTGTTATTCTAGTACGAACTCTTTTATAGATCGATCCAAACGAATAACTTTGAGGTGGTTTCGTACTCGACCATAATCTCTATGTTTGTTCTCCGCTATTAGTGTCTTTGGAGTGACTCTTTGTTGCATGTTGAGGGCTTGTCATATGTTCTATCTATGTTATTATTGTTGAGAGAACTTACACTAGTGAAAGTATGAATCCTAGGCCTTGTTTCCTACCATTGCAATACCGTTTACGCTCACTTTTACCACTCGTTACCTTGCTGTTTTTATTATTTCAGATTACAAATACCTTTATCTACCATCTATTTTGCACTTGTATCTTCATCTCTTCGCCGAACTAGTGCACCTATACAATTTACCATTGTATTGGGTGTGTTGGGGACACAAGAGACTTTTTGTTATTTGGTTGCAGGGTTGTTTGAGAGAGACCATCTTCATCCTACGCCTCCTATGGATTGATAAACCTTAGGTCATCCACTTGAGGGAAATTTGCTACTGTCCTACAAACCTGTGCACTTGCAAGCCCAACAACGTCTACAGGAAGAAGGTTGTGTAGTAGACATCAGGCACCACCATGAAAAATGGTGTTTGACGGTTTAAGATTCTTATCTGTTAACCCCATACACCGGAAGGTTTCGTAATACAAGATATTGATATTGCTCCCTCCATCCATGAGCACTTTGGTGAACTTATAACCTCCAACTAGTGGTGCAACCACCAAAGCTAGATGGATAGGATTGTCAACCCGGGGCGGATGATCCTCCCGACTCCAAACAATGGGCTATTCTGACCAGCGCAGATAACAGGGCACTGTCGGTTCAACAGAATTTACTGCCCTTTTATGGAGCTTCTGATCGCGCTTGCATAGACTAGTAGTGAAGACATGATACTGTCCACCATTTAACTGCTTCGGGTTGCTCTAGTAACCCGACTGCTGCTGATTCCCCTAATTATTTTGCTAATTGTGACCACCTTGGTTGTTCTGGTTTCCCTGATTATTCTGAAATCTTGAGTTTGAACCGCCATCGCGGTAACCCGGCCCATGGAACCCTGGACCGGAACCACCAGATGGACCCTGATCATACCGGAAGAGATCAGAGTTTTTGAATTCCCTCATAAAGAAACAATCCTTCCAGAGGTGCGTGGCTGGAACCTCCTTCGTCCCGTGCTTTGGGCAGGGCTGGTTTAACAGGCGCTCCAGATTCATGCCTCCGCCGCGCTGGGGCGGTTTACCATTACAACGCTGCGCATTGCCCTGCATATTGGTGTTAGCCACAAAATCCGAACGCTTTACGCTTACCATTGCTTCCGTGGCTCGCCTGGTTATGCTGTCCTTTTGTACCGGCATTCTTCCTTCCCTTCTCCGGCTTCTCTTTGTCAGAATCGGGGTCCTTGGTATTATCAGAATCAGCATACTTAACCAGAGCTGCCATGAGTGTTCCCATATCGTTGCAATGGCGTTTGAGCCGTCCCAACTTCATCTTTAGTGACTTAAACCGGCAATTACCCTCCAAGGTCATGATTGCCATATCAGCATTGATGCGTCCTAATGAATGTAGGATTTCTGAAACCCGGCGTACCCAATGAGTTGTTGATTCGTTCTCTCCTTGGACACAAGCAGCCAGATCCATAATGGACATGGGTTGCTTGCATGTATCCTTGATGTTTGCTATAAACTGGGCCTTCAATTCGTCCCATGAACTGATCAAATTAACGGGCATGCTCTTTAGCCAGGTGCGAGCCGTTCCATCTAACATCATGGTGAAGTATTTTGCACACGCCGCTTCATCCACATCCAGCATCTCCATTGCCATCTCATAGCTCTCAACCCACGCCTCGGGGGGTTGATCGGCGGTATAATTAGGCACTTTACACGGACCCTTGAAATCTTTGGGCAGCCGCACATTACGCAGAGCCGGGGTGAGGCACGGCACTCCCCAAGAGCTAAAAGCCAAACCGCGTTCAACTGATGCCGCTGGTTGAACCGGAGCGGCTTGATGATTCTGGTACTACGCTGCCAACTGCGCCGCTAACTCTGCTTCACGTCGTGCTCTGCCATTATTTACCACATCCTGAGCATTCATATCGCCACGCGCCGGATTAGGCCCTCGAGGGGCATCATGGTGTCGTGCACTGCTTGACACAGCCGGTTCATCCATGTGCCTGTTGTAACTTTTGCTCGGACGGGGGGTCGAATGTATTCTGTCTCGGCTGTAGGAATAAGTCTGCTGCTGCACGATAGCGGTTTGAAGAAGATCCCTCGCCCGTCGCGTCTCAACCACCGCCAGCGAATCACCCTCCATCGGAATAGCTACTAAGCGAGACGCCGCGGCAATCATGTTATCCAAAGGGCTAGAGAAATGACCCAACGGCGTAGATACATATTGCGGCGGGTTATCTGTCTGTCGAGGCGGTCCGTCACCTGTGGCTGATCCGGTGCTGCCCCGGGTGCCTCGGTCTGGTTTACCGCTACTGGATTACTTGGCCCGGCTCCCGGCGTATTGAAGAGATTCAATCCTTCATAAACTGGTGGCAGACGAGACCGGTACTTCCTTCACAGTACTTCATTTGACGTGTTCTGATCCAACATAAGCCGCTAATTCTGCGCCTGGATCCGCTGCGACTGAGCATCTAAGGCGGCCCGCTCTTCAGTCATCCTGGCTTCCTCAGCCGCCAAGTCCTCTTTGGCCTGAGTTATCTGGTCCCTCAGCTTTATAACCTCCGTATTATGCTGGTCCTGAGTCTCTAGGGTGACTGCCGTGGTCAATAATGTTGTCAGGGCCTCCAACAAACCGGAAAGAACTTGAGCTGGCTCGCATGCACGGCCTCCTGCCCTAGTGGCTGATCCGGTCATCATTGATGGTATAGATGAAGACTGCAAAGTGGGCTGTGTTTCGGCCATGAAGATTGCAACCCGGTTCGGCGGTTCAAATGGGTCCAGAATACTGTCACCGTCGGAACAGCCCCCAATCCGGCCGTCTTGCAATTGGTACAGCGACTCGGTTTCGGCAGTAGATGATTCGCCATCTGAGTAGATGGCCATCTCACCATCGAACACCGGTTCAGATCCCGCACCATGGATGAATCCTACGAACGCACGCTTCATGGCAGGCTGAACCCGAGCAGGGCTTGCACGCTGAGCCGTCTCGACGAGGTCGGTGAAGATGTCCGTCTCAGGGCCCGGTTCGCCGATCTTGCCGATGAAAACGTGAATTCTGCCAAAGGGGTACCAGTACCCATACTCAATTGAGCCGGCCTCGGGGCCCCATCCTGCGTCGTCGATGTAGAGCTTGCCGCGACGACTCTTGGTCATCCGGCCAACCGCGTATCCCTTGAGTCCTTCAAAGTTGCCCTTTAAGAACTCGAAACCATCGTGCGATAGCCCCACGATGGGCGCCAACTATCATGGAATTAACATGTCAGATGTCCTAGCGGTAGGACTTAGTTGTGGAGCTATCGCAACGAGATTAGCTTAAAGGGGTTAAACCGGAACAAGGGACACAAGAAGTTTATATTGGTTCGGTACCTTGCGGTGAAGGTAAAAGCCTATGATCCAGTTGTTGTGGGATTGATTGATCTCGATGAACAGGGAGCGAATCCGCTTTACCTATCTCTCGAGCTGTTGTTTGTCGTCCTTCAACCGCCACCGGGTCATCCCTTTATATACACAGGTTGACGTCTAGCCGGTCTACAGAATCCCGAGGCCGGCTCATACAAGTGTCCGGCTCGGTTTCTTCCTTTCCCTAACTTATAATACAAGTTTATACATCCATGGCGGTTTACTACTATGGGCCCTAACCCTCCATTGGGATCTGAGCCCCTAGCCTCCATAGTTAAAGCGACATATCCTTCATCTTTATGCACTCTTGTATTGGGCTCCTGGTGAGTGTAATCCGGCCCCTCCTGGGCGGTTTACACCCAGTAGTCATATCCCCAACAGAGTCCAAACGGAATGAAACCTTTGGGAGCGATCTTTTTGGAACAAACGTAATCTAGGGGACTTGGAGTGGACGTCAAGCAACAAACGAGGCAGCCACGAGGGTGCCTGGCACGCCCCTCGGGGGTGGATGCGCCCCCACCCTCGTGGTCCCCTCGAGCATCCACCGACCTACTTCTTCCTCCTATATATTTCCAAGTACCCTGAAAACATCCAGGAGCACCACGGAAAACTATTCCACGGCGGCAACCTTCTATATCCGCGAGATCCCATCTTGGAGCCTTCGCCGGCACTCCACCGGAGGGGGAATCGACCATGTAGGGCCTCTACATCATGTCCAAGGCCTCTCCGATGAGTTGTGAGTAGTTTACCACAGACCTTCGGGTCCATAGATATTAGCTAGATGGCTTCTTCTCTCTCTTTGAATCTCAATACAAAGTTCTCCTCAATCTTCTTGGAGATCTATTCGATGTAACTCTTTTTGCGGTGTGTTTGTCGAGGTCCGATGAATTGTGGGTTTATGATCAAGTTTATCTATGAGAAATATTTTAACCTCTGAATTCTTTTATGTGTGACTAAGTTATCTTTGCAAGTCTCTTCAAATTATCAGTTTGGTTTGGCCTACTAGATTGATCTTTCTTGCAATGGGAGAAGTGCTTAGCTTTGGGTTCAATCTTGTGGTGTCCTTTCAAGTGACAGTAGGGGCAGCAAGGCACATATTGTATTGTTGCCATCGAGGATAAAAATATGGGGTTTATATCATATTGCATGAGTTTATCCCTCTACATCATGTCATCTTTCTTAATGCGTTACTCTGTTCTTATGAACTTAATACTCTAGATGTAGGCAGGAGTCGGTCGATGTGTGGAGTAATAGTAGTAGATGCAGAATCGTTTCGATCTACTTGTTTCGGACGTGATGCCTATATACATGATCATGCCTAGATAATCTCATAACTATGCACTTTTCTATCAATTGCTCGACAGTAATTTGTTCACCCACCATAATATTTATGCTATCTTGAGAGAAGCCACTAGTGAAACCTATGGCTCCCGGGTCTATCTTTTATCATATAAGTTTTCCATCTACTTTTATTTGCATCTTTTGTTTTCCAATCTATATCATAAAAATACCAAAAATATTTATCTTATCTTATTATCTCTATCATATCTCACTTTCGCAAGTTACCGTGAAGGGATTGACAACCCCTTTATCGCGTTGGCGAGGTTCTTGTTTGTTTGTGTAGGTGCGTGGGACTTTTGAGGAGCCTCCTACTAGATTGATACATTGGTTCTCAAAAACTGATGGAAATACTTATGCTACTTTGCTGCATCACCCTTTCCTCTTCAAGGGAAAAACCAACGCAAGCTTAAGACATAGCAAGAAGGATTTCTAGCGCCGTTGTCGGGGAGGTCTTCGCTCAAGTCAAGACATACCAAGTACCCATCACAAACTCATCTCCATCACATTACTTTATTTGCCATTTGCCTATAGTTTTCCTCTCCCCCACTTCACCCTTGCCGTTTTATTTTCCCTCTCTTTCCCAATCTCCTCTCTCTTTCACTTGCCTTTTTGTGTGATTGTTTGTTGGAGTTTGTCACGATGGCACAAGATAATACCAAACTATGTGACTTTTCCAATACCAATAATAATGATTACCTTAGCACCCCGATTGCTCCTCTTAATGATGTTGAATCTTGTGAAATCAATGCTGCTTTGTTGAATCTTGTTATGAATGATCAATTCTATGGCCTTCCTAGCGAAGATGCCGCTACTCATCTAAACAACTTTGTTGATTTGTGTGATATACGAAATAAGAAATATACGGATAATGATATTGTTAAATTGAAGTTATTTTTGTTTTCATTTAGAGATCATGATAAAACTTGGTTTTCGTCTTTGCCTAAGAATAGTATTGATTCATGGAATAAGTGCAAAGATGCTTTTATCTCTAAGTATTTTCCTACCACTAAGATCATCTCTCTTAGGAATGATATTATGAATTTTAAACAAATTAATCATGAGCATGTTGCCCAATCTTGGGAAAGAATGAAATTAATGATTCACAATTGCCCTACTCATGGTTTGAACTTATGGATGATCATACAAAAATTTTATGCCGGATTGAATTTTGCTTCTAGAAATCTTTTATATTCGGCCGCAGGAGGCACTTTTATGGAAATCACCTTAGGAGAAGCTACTAAACTCCTTGATAACATTATGGCTAATTATTCTCAATGGCACACGGAAAGATCTACTAGTAAAAAAGTGCATGCTATAGAAGAAATTAATGTTTTGAGTGGAAAGATGGATGAACTTATGAAATTGTTCGCTACTAAGAGTGCTCCTATTGATCCTAATGATATACCTTTGTCTACTTTGATTGAGAATAATAATGAATCTATGGATGTGAATTTTGTTGGTAGGAATAATTTCGGTAACAACGCGTATAGAGGAAACTTTAATCCTAGGCCGTTCCCTAGTAATTCCTCTAAAAATTATGAAAATTCCTACAATAATTCTTATGGAAATTTTAATAAGATGCCCTCTGATTTTGAGAATAGCGTTAAAAAATTTATGATCTCTCAAAAGAATTTTAATGCTTTGCTTGAAGAGAAATTGCTTAAAGTTGATGATTTGTCTAGGAACGTTGATAGGCTTTCGCTTGATGTTGATTCTTTGAAAACTTAGATCTATTCCACCTAAGCATGATATCAATGAGTCTCTCAAAGCCATGAGAATTTCCATTGATGAGTGCAAAGAAAGAACCACTAGGTTGCGTGCTAAGAAAGATTGCTTTGTAAAAGTGTGTTCTTCTAGTTTCCATGAAAATAATGTTGGAAATATGCCCTAGAGGCAATAATAAAATGGTTAGTATTATATTTCCTTGTTCATGCTAACTGTCTATTGTTCATGCTATAATTGTATTGACCGGAAACCGTAATACATGTGTGAAAACATAGACCACAACATGTCCCTAGTGAGCCTAAGTTGACTAGCTCGTTGATCAACAGATGGTCATAGTTTCCTGACTATGGACATTGGATGGCATTGATAACAGGATCACATCATTAGGAGAATGATGTGATGGACAAGACCCAATCCTAAGCATAGCACAAGATCGTGTAGTTTTTTTGCTAAAGCTTTTCTAATGTCAAGTATCGTTTCCTTAGACCATGAGATTGTGCAACTCCCAGATACCGTAGGAATGCTTTGGGTGTACCAAACGTCACAACATAACTGGGTGGCTATAAAGGTGCATTAGAGGTATCTTTGAAAGTGTCTGTTGGGTTGGCATGAATCGAGACTGGGGCTTGTCACTCCGTATGACGGAGAGGTATCTCTGGGCCCTCTCGGTAATGCATCATCATAATGAGCTCAACATGACTAAGTAGTTGGTCACGGGATCATGCATTACGGAACGAGTAAAGTGACTTGCCGGTAACGAGATTGAACGAGGTATTGGGATACCGACGATCGAATCTTGGGCAAGTAACGTACCGATTGACAAAGGGAATTATATATAGGATTGCTTGAATCCTCGACACCGTGGTTCATCCGATGAGATCATCGTGGAATATGTGGGAGCCAACATGGGTATCCAGATCCCGTTGTTGGTTATTGGTCGGAGAGCTGTCTCGGTCATGTCTGCATGATTCCCGAACCTGTAGGGTCTACACACTTAAGGTTCGATGACACTAGAGTTGTTATGGGAACTAGTATGTGGTTACCGAATATTGTTCGGAGTCCCGGATGAGATCCTGGACGTCAGGAGGAGTTTCGAAATGGTCTGGAGGTGAAGATTTATATATGGGAAGTCATCATACGATCACCAGAAGTATTCGGGGGTTTGCCGGTATTGTACCGGGACCACTAAAGGGGTTCCGAGGGTCCACCTGCCCCGTAGGGCCCTATGGGCTATATGTGGAAGGGAACCAGCCCCTAAGTGGGCTGGGCACCATCCCCCCTAGGGCCCATGCGCCTAGGGTTGGGGGGACCCTAAAGGGGGCGCTCCCTTGGCTTGGGGGGCAAGCCCCCTCCCCTTGGCCACCGCCCCCCCTCTAGATCTCATCTAGAGGGGCCGGCCCCCTTCCCCCTTCACCCTATAAATAGAGGGGAGAAGGGAGGGCAGCAGCACCTCATCCAAGGCGCAGCCCTCCCCCTCTCCAACACCCCTCCTCCTCCGTTGAGCTTGGCGAAGCCCTGCCGGAGAACCGCTCCTCCTCCACCACCACGTCATCGTGCTGCCGGAGCTCTTCCCCAACTTCTCCCTCCTCTTTGCTGGATCAAGAAGGAGGAGACGTCCCCGTGCTGCACATGTGTTGAACACGGAGGTGCCGTTGTTCGGCGCTTAGATCAGAATCAACCACGATCTGAATCGCTGCGAGTACGACTCCTTCATCTGCGTTCTTGCAACGCTTCCGTTTTGCAATCTTCAAGGGTATGAAGATGCACTCCCGTCTCCCTCATTGCTAGTCTCCCCATAGATTGATCTTGGTGATGCGTAGAATTTTTTTAAATTTCTGCAACGATCCCCAACAGTGCCATCATGAGCTAGGTCTATGCGTAGTTTCTATGCACAAGTAGAACACAAGTTGTTGTGGGCGTCAATTTTGTAAATTTACTTGTCGTTACTAGTCTTATCTTGATTCGGCGGCATCGTGGGATGAAGCGGCCTGGACCGACCTTACACGTATGCTTACATGAGACAGGTTCCACCGACTGACATGCACTAGTTGCATAAGGTGGCTAGCGGGTGTTTGTCTCTCCCACTTTAGTCGGATCGGATTTGATGAAAAGGGTCCTTATAAGTGTAAATAGCAATTGGCATATCACGTTGTGGTTTTGGCGTAGGTAAGAAACATTCTTGCTAGAAACCTATAGCAGCCACGTAAAAACTTGCAACAACAATTAGAGGACGTCTAACTTGTTCTTGCAGCATATGCCCTGTGATGTGATATGGCCAAAAGGATGTGATGAGTGATATATATGTGATGTATGAGATTGATCATGTTCTTGTAATAGGAATCATGACTTACATGTCGATGGGTATGACAACCGGCAGGAGCCATAGGAGTTGTCTTGATTTATTGTATGACCTGCGTGTCACTGAAAACGCCATGTAATTACTTCACTTTATTGCTAACTGTTAGGCATAGTAGTAGAAGTAACAATTGGTGAGACAACTTCATGAAGACACGGTGATGGAGATCATGATGATGGAGATCATGGTGTCATGCCGGTGACGATGATGATCATGGCACCCTGAAGATGGAGATCAAAGGAGCAAAATGATATTGGCCATATCATGTCACTATTTGATTACGTGTGATGTTTATCATGTTTTTTTGCATCTTATTTGCTTAGAACGACTATAGCATAAATAAGATGATCCCTCATAAAAAAATTCAAGAAAGTGTTCCCCCTAACTATGCACCATTGCGAAAGTTTGTTGTTTCGAAGCACCATGTGATGATCGGGTGTGATAGATTCTAACGTTCGCATACAACGGGTGTAAGCCAGATTTACACATGCAAAACACTTAGGCTGACTTGACGAGCCTAGCATGTACAAACATGGACTCGGAACACAAGAGACTGAAAGGTCGAACATGAGTCGTATAGTAGATACGATCAACATGAAGATGCTCACCGACAATGACTAGTCCGTCTCACGTGATGATCGGACACGGCCTAGTTGACTCGGATCATGTATCACTTAGATGACTAGAGGGATGTGTGTCTGAGTGGGAGTTGATTAAATAATTTGATTAGATGAACTTAATTATCATGAACTTAGTCTAAAAATCTTTGCAATGTGTCCTCAACTTCAACGCGTTCCTAGAGAAAACCAAGCTGAAAGACGATGGTAGCAACAATACGGACTGGGTCCGTAACTTGAGGATCATCCTCATAGCTGCCAAGAAAGCATATGTCCTTGATGCACCGCTAGGTGAAGCATCTGTTTTCCCAGCAACTCAAGACGTTATGCTTGCCTGGCAGTCGCGTTGTGATGATTACTCCCTGGTTCAGTGCGGCATGCTTTACAGCTTAGAATCGGGGCTCCAAAAGCGTTTTGAGCAGCACGGAGCATATGAGATGTTCCAAGAGCTGAAAATGGTTTTCCAAGCTCATGCCCGAGTCGAGAGATATGAAGTCTCCGACAAGTTTTACAGTTGTAAGATGGAGGAGAATAGTTCTGTCAGCGAGCACATACTCAAAATGTCTGGGTTGCGCAACCGCTTGTCTCAGCTGGGAGTTAATCTCCCGGATGACGCGGTCATTGACAGAATACTTCAGTCACTTCCACCTAGCTACAAGAGCTTTGTGATGAATTTCAATATGCAGGGGATGGTGAAAACCATTCCTGAGGTATTTTCAATACTGAAATCAGCGGAGGTGGAGATCAAAAAGGAACATCAAGTGTTGATGGTCAATAAAACCACTAGTTTCAAGAAAGGCAAGGGTAAGAAGAACTTCAAGAAGGACGGCAAGGGAGTTGCCGCGCCCGGTAAGCCAGTTGCCGGGAAGAAGCCAAAGCATGGACCCAAACCTGATACTGAGTGCTTTTATTGCAAGGGAAACGGTCACTGGAAGCGGAACTGCCCCAAGTACTTAGCAGACAAGAAGGCCGGCAACACGAAAGGTATATGTGATATACATGTTATTGATGTGTACCTTACCAGTACTCATAGTAGCTCCTGGGTATTTGATACCGGTGCGGTTGCTCATATTTGTAACTCAAAACAGGAGCTGCGGAATAAGCGGAGACTGGCGAAGGACGAGGTGACGATGCGCATCGGGAATGGTTCCAAGGTCGCTGTGATCGCCGTTGGCATGCTACCTCTACATTTACCTACGGGATTAGTTTTAAACCTCAATATTTGTTATTTAGTGCCAGCTTTGAGCATGAACATTGTACCTGGATGCCGTTTAATGCGAGATGGCTACTCATTTAAATCCAAGAATAATGGTTGTTCTATTTATATGAGAGATATGTTTTATGGTCATGCCCCGCTGGTCAATGGTTTATTCTTGTTGAATCTCGAACGTGATGTTACACATATTCATAGTGTGAATACCAAAAGATGTAAGGTTAATAATGATAGTCCCACATACTTGTGGCACTACCGCCTTGGTCACATTGGTGTCAAACGCATGAAGAAGCTCCATGCAGATGGACTTTTGGAGTCTCTTGATTACGAATCATTTGACATGTGCGAACCATGCCTCATGGGCAAAATGACCAAGACTCCGTTCTCCGGAACAATGGAGCGAGCAACCAACTTATTGGAGATCATACATACTGATGTGTGCGGTCCAATGAGTGTTGAGGCTCGCGGTGGTTATCATTATGTTCTCACCCTCACTGATGACTTAAGTAGATATGGGTATGTCTACTCAATGAAACACAAGTCTGAGACCTTTGAAAAGTTCAAGGAATTTCAGAGTGAGGTAGAGAATCAACGTGATAGAAAAATAAAGTTCTTACGATCAGATTGTGGCGGAGAATATTTGAGTCACGAATTTGGTATGCACTTAAGGAAATGTGGAATTGTTTCACAACTCACGCCGCCTGGAACACCTCAGTGTAATGGTGTGTCCGAACGTCGTAATCGAACTCTATTGGATATGGTGCGATCTATGATGTCTCTTACCGATTTGCTGCTATCATTTTGGGGATATGCTTTAGAGACAACCACATCCAGTTTAAATAGGGCACCATCTAAATCCGTTGAGACGACAACGTATGAATTATGGTTTGGGAAGAAACCTAAGCTGTCATTTCTAAAAGTTTGGGGATGCGATGCTTATGTCAAGAAACTTCAACCTGAAAAGCTCGAACCCAAGTCGGAAAAATGCGTCTTCATAGGATACCCTAAGGAAACCATTAGGTATACCTTCTACCTCAGATCCGAAGGCAAGATCTTTGTTGCCAAGAACGGGTCCTTTCTGGAGAAAGAGTTTCTCTCAAAAGAAGTAAGTGGGAGGAAAGTAGAACTTGATGAAGTACTGTCTCTTGAACCGGAAAGTAGCGCCGCTTAGGAAGATGTTTCTGTGGTGCCTGCACCGACTAGAGAGGAAGTTACTGATGATGCTCAAGGTACTTCGGATCAAGTTGCTACTGAACTTCGTAGGTCCACAAGGACACGTTCCGCACTGGAATGCTATGGCAACCCTGTCCTAGAAATCATGTTGTTAGACAACGGTGAACCTTCGAATTATGAAGAAGCGATGGTGGGCCCAGATTCCAACAAATGGCTTGAAGCCATGCAATCTGAGATAGGAGACATGTATGAAAACAAAATATGGACTTTGACAAACTTGCCCGATGATTGGCGAGCGATAGAAAATAAATGGATCTTTAAGAAGAAGACGGACGCGGATGATAATGTTACCATCTATAAAGCTCAGCTTGTCGCTAAGAGTTGTCAACAAGTTCAAGGGGTTGACTACGATGAGACCTTCTCATCCGTAGCGAAGCTGAAGTCCGTCCGAATCATGTTAGCAATTGCTGCATTCTATGATTATGAAATATGGCAAATGGACGTCAAAACGGCATTCCTTAACGGCTTCCTGAAGGAACAATTGTATATGATGCATCTGGAAGGATTTGTCGATCCTAAGAATGCTACAAGGTATGCAAGCTCCAGCGCTCCATCTGTGGGCTGGTGCAAGCATCTCAGAGTTGGAACATTCACTTTGATGAAATGATCAAAGCGTTTGGGTTTATGCAGACTTACGGAGAAGCCTGCGTTTACAAGAAAGTGAGTGGGAGCTCTGTAGCATTTCTCATATTATATGTGGATGACATACTATTGATGGGAAATGATATAGAACTTTTGGAAAGCATAAAGGCCTACTTGAATAAGTGTTTTTCAATGTAGGACCTTAGAGAAGCTGCTTACATATTAGGCATCAAGATCTATAGAGATAGATTGAGACGCCTCATAGGTATTTCACAAAGCACATACCTTGATAAGATATTAAAGAAGTTCAATATGGGTCGTCCAAGAAGGGGTTCTTGCCTGTATTGCAAGGTGTGAAATTGAGCTCGACTCAAAGCCCGACCGCGGCAGAAGATAGAGAAAAGATGAGTGTCATCCCCTATGCCTCAGCCATAGGGTCTATTATGTATGCCATGCTGTGTACCAGACCTGATGCAAACCTTTCCGTAAGTTTGGTAGGGAGGTACCAAAGTAATCCCGGCATGGAACAGTCGACAGCGGTCAAGAATATCCTGAAGTACCTAAAAAGGACTAAAGATATGTTTATCGTTTATGGAGGTGACGAAGAGCTCGTCGTAAAGGGTTACGTCGATGCTAGCTTCAACACAGATGTGGATGACTCCAAGTCACAAACCGAATACGTGTATATTTTGAATGGTGGGGCAGTAAGATGGTGCAGTTGCAAGCAAAGCATCATGGCGGGATCTACATGTGAAGTGGCGTACATGGTAGCCTCGGAGGCAGCGCATGAAGCAATCTAGATGAAGGACTTCATTACCGACCTAGGAGTTATTCCCAATGCGTCGGGCCTGATAACTCTCTTCTGTGACAACACTGGAGCTATTGCCCTTGCCAAGGAGCCCAGGTTTCACAAGACCAGGAACATCAAGCGTCGCTTCAACTCCATTCATGAAAATATTCAAGATGGAGACATAGATATTTGTTAAGTGCATATGGATCTGAATGTCGCAGATCCGTTGACTAAACCTCTTCTGCGAGCAAAACATGATCAACACCAGAACTCTATGGGTGTTCGATTCATCACAATGTAACTAGATTATTGACTCTAGTGCAAGTGGGAGACTGTTGGAAATATGCCCTAGAGGCAATAATAAAATGGTTATTATTATATTTCCTTGTTCATGATAATTGTCTATTGTTCATGCTATAATTGTATTGACCAGAAACCGTAATACATGTGTGAATACATAGACCACAACATGTCCCTAGTGAGCCTAAGTTGACTAGCTCGTTGATCAACAAATGGTCATGGTTTCCTGACTATGGACATTGGATGTCATTGATAACTGGATCACATCATTAGGAGAATGATGTGATGGACAAGACCCAATCCTAAGCATAGCACAAGATCGTGTAGTTTGTTTTATAAAGCTTTTCTAATGTCAAGTATCATTTCTTTAGACCATGAGATTATGCAACTACCAAATATCGTAGGAACGCTTTTGGTGTACCAAACGTCACAACGTAACTGGGTGGCTATAAAGGTGCACTAGAGGTATCTCCGAAAGTGTGTGTTGGGTTGGCACGAATCGAGACTGGGATTTGTCACTCTGTATGGCGGAGAGGTATCTCTGGGCCCTCTCGGTAATGCATTATCATCATGAGCTCAATGTGACTAAGTATTTGGTCACGGGATCATGCATTACGGAACAAGGAAAGTGACTTGTCAGTAACGAGATTGAACGAGGTATTGGGATACCGACGATCGAATCTCGGGCAAGTAACATACCGATTGACAAAGGGAATTGTATACGGGATTGCTTGAATCCTCGACATCGTGGTTCATCTGATGAGATCATCGTGGAACATGTGGGAGCCAACATGGGTATCCATATCCCGCTGTTGGTTATTGGCCGGAGAGCTGTCTCGGTCATGTCTGCATGATTCCCAACCCCGCAGGGTCTACACACTTAAGGTTCGGTGACGCTAGAGTTGATATGGGAAATAGTATGTGGTTACCAAATGTTGTTCGGAGTCCTGGATGAGATCCTGGATGTCACGAGGAGTTCCAGAATTGTTCGGAGGTGAAGATTTATATATGGGAAGTCATCATACGGTCACCGGAAGTATTCGGGGGTTTGCCGGTATTGTACCGGGACCACCGAAGGGGTTTCGGGGGTCCACCGGGAGGGTCCACCTGCCCCGAAGGGCCCTATGGGCTGTATGTGGAAGGGAACCAGCCCCTAAGTGGGCTGGGCGCCATCCCCCCTAGGGCCCATGTGCCTAGGATTGGGGGGGGGACCCTAAAGGGGGCGCCCCCCTTGGCTTGGGGGGCAAGCCCCCTCCCCTTGGCCGCCGCCCCCCTCTAGATCTCATATAGAGGGGCCGGTCCCCTTCCCGCTTCGCCCTATAAATAGAGGGGAGGAGGGAGGGCAGCAACACCTCATCCAAGGCGCTGCCCTCCCCCCTCCAACACCCCCTCCTCATCCGTTGAGCTTGGCGAAGCCCTGCCGGAGAACCGCTGCTCCTCCACCACCACGCCGTCGTGCTACCGGAGCTCTTCCCCAACTTCTCATTCCCCCTTGTTGGATCAAGAAGGAGGAGACGTCCCCGTGCTGCACATGTGTTGAACGCGGAGGCCTGTTGTTCGGCGCTTAGATCGGAATCAACCGCGATCTGAATCGATGCGAGTACGATTCCTTCATCCGCATTCTTGCAACGCTTCCGTTTCGCGATCTTCAAGGGTATGAAGATGCACTCCCCTCTCCCTCATTGCTAGTCTGTCCATAGATTGATCTTGGTGATGCATATAATTTTTTTTAATTTCTGCAACGATCCCCAACAAATAATGATGAAGATCTAAAAGTTATTTATGTGTCCCCTATTAAATCTTTGTTTTTCAATATGAATCTTGATAATGATGGGACTGGAGATGAGTCAACTTTATTTAAAAGGCGTCCCAATGATTCGGAGTTTTTAGATCTTGATGCTAAATTTGGTAAAAGTGGGATTGGAGAGGTCAAGAATTTAAATAGCATTTAACCCACTATTATGGATTTCAAGGAATTTAATTATGATAATTGTTCTTTAATGGATTGTATTTCCTTGTTGCAATCCGTGTTGAATTCTCCTCATGCTTATAGTCAAAATAAAGCTTTTACAAACATATTGTTGATGCCTTGATGCAATCTTTGAGGAAAGACTTAATTTCGAAGTTTCTATACCTAGAAAACTTTATGATGAGTGGGAACCTACTATAAAGATTAAAATTAAAGATCATTAGTGCTATGCTTTATGTGATTTGGGTGCTAGTGTTTCCACGATTCCGAAAACTTTATGTGATGTGCTAGGTTTCCATGAATTTGATGATTGCTCTTTAAACTTGCACCTTGCGGATTCCACCATTAAGAAACCTATGGGAAGGATCAATGATGTTCTTATTGTTGCAAATAGGAATTATGTGCCCGTAGA
This sequence comes from Triticum aestivum, assembly GCF_018294505.1. Lineage (NCBI taxonomy): Eukaryota > Viridiplantae > Streptophyta > Magnoliopsida > Poales > Poaceae > Triticum > Triticum aestivum. The sequence goes on from NC_057798.1 coordinate 539,255,807, forward strand.
TTTTATCGTTCTTGATATATATTGCAATCTTTCATGTCCTATTATTCTTGGTAGACATTTCCTTAGCACGATTGGTGCAATTATTGATATGAAGGAAGGGAATATTAGATTCCAATTTCCATTAAGGATAGACATGGAACAATTCTCTAGAAAGAAAGTTAAATTACCTTATGAAACTATCATGCGAGCTACTTATGAATTGAATTCCAAAGATGGCACTACTTAGATCTTTTCTTGCTTTTATGCCTAGCTTGGGGCATTAAACAATAGCGCTAGTTGGGAGGCAACCCAATTTTATTTTTGTTTCTTGCTTTTTGCTTCTGTTTAGTAATAAATATTTCATATATCTTCTGTTTAGATGTGTTTTAATGTTTTAATTAGTGTTTGTGCCAAGTAGAACCTATAGGATAACCTACGGTGATAGTTAATTTGATTCTGCTGAAAAACAGAAACTTTGCGCACACGAATTTTTTAGTAAATCACGTGAACATGCTTTTGCGTTGATTCCTTTTTCTGTAGATCAATAGAGAAATTTCCCAGGACTTCCTATTTTTGTAGGATTTTTAGAGTTCCAGAAGTATTCGAAAGTTACGGATTGCTACAGACTGTTCTGTTTTTGACAGATTCTGTTTTTTGTGTGTTGTTTGCTTATTTTGAAGCATCTATGGCTAGTATCGGGAGGGGGGGGTATGAACCATAGAGAAGTTGTAATACAGTAGTTTTAACACCAATATAAATAAAGAATGAGTTCATTACAGTACCTTATGTGGCAGTTTTTCTTTCTTGCACTAATGGAGCTTATGAGATTTCCTATTGAGTTTTGTGTTGTGAAGTTTTCAAGTTTTGGGTAAAGATTTGATGGACCATGGAATAAGGATTGGCAAGAGCCTAAGCTTGGGGATGCCCATGGCACCCCAAGATATTCAAGGATAACCAAAAGCCTAAGCTTGGGGATGCCCCGGAAGGCATCCCCCTTTTCATCTTCGTCTATCGGTAACTTTACTTGGAGCTATATTTTTATTCGCCACATGATATGTGTTTTGCTTGGAGCGTCTTGTGTGATATGAGTCTTTGATTTTTAGATTTCTACAACCATCCTTGTTGTACACACCTTTTTGGAGAAACCCACATGATTTAGAATTTATTAGAATACTCAATGTGCTTCACTTATATCTTTTGAGCTAGATAGTTTTGCTCTATGTGCTTCAGTTATATTTTCTGGAGCATGGCGGTGGATTTATTTTGAAGAAATTTTTGATCTCTCATGGTTCACTTATATTATTTTGAGAGTCTTTTAGAACAGCATGGTATTTGCTGTGGTTATAAATTTGGTCCTAGAATGATGAGCATCCAAGTTGGGTATAATAAAATTATCATAGAAAGTGCATTAAGCATTATGATCAATTTGATGCTTGATAATTGTTTTGAGATATAAAGGTGGTAATGTTAGAGTCATGCTAGTTGGGTAATTATGAAATTGAGAAATACTTGTGTTGAAGTAGGCAAGTCCCGTAGCATGCATGTATGGTAAAAGTTGTGTGACAAATTTGTTGCATGGGGTGCTCTTTTAATTGTCTTCCTTATGAGTGGAGGTCGGGATCGCGTGATGGTTAACTCCTACCAACCCTTCCCCTAGGAGCATGCATAGTAGTACTTTGCTTCGAGGGAAAGTAGACTGAGTTCTTTATGACTAATGTGAGTCCATGGACATACGCACGCTCACCCTTCCACTTTGCTAGACTTTATTATGCCGCACAACTTTCGCCGGTATCATGCACCCATCATTTACCTTCCTCAAAACAGCCACTATACCTACCTATTATGGAATTTCCATAGCCATTCCGAGATATATTGCCATGCAACTCTCCACCATTCCGTTTATTATGACATGCTCCATCATTGTCATATTGCTCTTTGCATGATCATGTAGTTGACATCGTATTTGTGGCAAGGCCACCTTCATAATTTTTCATACATGTCACTCTTGATTCATTGCATATCCTGGTACACCGCCTGAGGCATTCACATAGAGTCATATTTTGTTCTAAGTATCGAGTTGTAATTCTTGAGTTGTAAATCAATAAAAGTGTGATGATCTTCATTATTAGAGCATTTCCCAAGTGAGGAAAGGATGCTGAAGACTATGATTCCCCCACAAGTCGGGATGAGACTTCGGACTTTATAAAAAAAGAGGCCAAAGAAGCCCATATAAAAAAAGAGGCCAAAGAAGCCCACAGAATAAAAAAATGAGAGAAAAGAGAGAAGGGAAAATGCTACTATCTCTTTTTCCACACTTGTGCTTCAAAATAGCACCATGATCTTCATGATAGAGAGTCTCTTATGTTGTCACTTTCATATACTAGTGGGAATTTTTCTTTATAGAACTTGGCTTGTATATTCCAATGATGGGCTTCCTCGAAATGCCCTAGGTCTTCGTGAGCAAGCAAGTTTCATGCACACCCACTTAGTTTATTTTTGTTGAGCTTTCATACATTTATAGCTCTAGTGCATCCGTTGCATGGCAATCCCTACTCACTCACATTGATATCTATTAATGGGAATCTCCATAGCCCGTTGATACGCCTATTTGATGTGAGACTATCTTCTCCCTTTTTTGTCTTCACAACCACCATATACCACATATAGTGCTACGTCCATGGCTTGCACTCATGTATTGTGTAAGAGTTGAAGAAGCTGAAGCGTGTTAAAAAGTATGAACCAATTGCTTGGCTGAAACTAGGGTTGTGCATGATGGGAGTATTCTATGTGATGAAAATGAAGCATAGCCTAACTATATGATTTTGTAGGGATGAGCTTTCTTTGGCTATGCTATTTTGATAAGACATGATTATTTGTTAGTATGCTTCAAGTATTACTATTTTTATGTTTTATAAGCTTTTATCTTGAATCATTTGGATCTAAACAATCATGACACAATAAAGAAAATTACATTAGAATTATGCTAGGTAGCATTCCACATCAAAAATTCTGTTTTTATCATTTACCTACCCGAGGACGAGCAGGAATTAAGCTTGGGGATGCTTGATACGTCTCCAATGTATCTATAATTTTTGATTGTTTCATGCTATTATATTACCCATTTTGGATGTTTATGGGCTTTACTCTACACTTTTATATCATTTTTGGGACTAACCTACTAACCGGAGGCCCAGCCCGAATTGCTGTTTTTTTTGCCTATTTTAGTGTTTCGAAGGAAAGGAATATCAAACGAAGTCCAAACGGAATGAAACCTTCGGGAGCGATCTTTTTGGAACAAACGCAATCTAGGGGACTTGGAGTGGACGTCAAGCAAAAAACAAGGACGCCACATGGGTGCCCGGCGCGCCCCCACCCTCGTGGGCCCCTCGAGCATCCACCGACCTACTTCTTCCTCCTATATATATCCACGTACCCCAAAACATCCAGGAGCACCACGAAAAACTATTTCCACCGCCGCAACCTTCTGTATCCGTGAGATCCCATCTTAAAGCCTTCGCCGGCACTCCGCCGGAGGGGGAATCGACCATGGAGGGCCTCTACATCATCTCCAAGGCCTCTCCTATGAGTTGTGAGTAGTTTACCACAGACCTTCGGGTCCATAGTTATTAGCTAGATGGCTTCTTCTCTCTCTTTGAATATCAATACAAAGTTCTCCTTGGTCTTCTTGGAGATCTATTCGATGTAACTCTTTTTATGGTGTGTTTGTCGAGATCTGATGAATTGTGGGTTTATGATCAAGTTTATCTATGAGAAATATTTGAATCTCCTCTGAATTCTTTTATGTGTGATTAAGTTATCTTTGCAAGTCTCTTCAAATTATCAGTTTGGTTTGGCCTACTAGATTGATCTTTCTTGCAATGGAAGAAGTGCTTAGCTTTGGGTTCAATCTTGCGGTGTCCTTTCCTAGTGACAGCAGGGGCAGCAAGGCACGTATTGTATTGTTGCCATCGAGGATAAAAAGATGGGGTTTATATCATATTGCATGAGTTTATCCCTCTACATCATGTCATCTTTCTTAATGCGTTACTCTGTTCTTATGAACTTAATACTCTAGATGCAGGCAGGAGTCGGTCGATGTGTGGAGTAATAGTAGTAGATGCAGAATCGTTTTGATCTACTTGTTGCGGACGTGATGCCTATATACATGATCATGCCTAGATAATCTCATAACTATGCGCTTTTCTATCGATTGCTCGATAGTAATTTGTTCACCCACCGTAATATTTATGCTATCTTGAGAGAAGCCACTAGTGAAACCTATGGCCCCCGGGTCTATCTTTTATCATATAAGTTTTACATCTACTTTTATTTGCATCTTTTATTTTCCAATCTATATCATAAAAATACCAAAAATATTTATCTTATCTTATTACCTCTATCATATCTCACTTTCGCAAGTTACTGTGAAGGGATTGACAACCCCTTTATCGCATTGGTTGTGAGGTTCTTATTTGTTTGTGTAGGTGCATGGGACTTTTGAGGAGCCTCCTACTGGATTGATACCTTGGTTCTCAAAAACTGAGGGAAATACTTACGCTACTTTGCTGCATCACCCTTTCCTCTGCAAGGGAAAAACCAACGCAAGCTCAAGACGTAGTAGACCCCGACCCCGACCACCGACACCCCGACCCC
>NC_057798.1:539260734-539296276 GCF_018294505.1 Triticum aestivum
GACCCCGACACCCTGACACCCCGATCAACCCCGGACATGATAATGATACAAAAACATCAGATATATATATATATTTGTGTTGATCGGGTGTGTTTTTATTATGTTCATGGTGATGATACACTTAAATTATATACATATTATTATGTTCATGTCAGCTATCCAATTTTTTATGTTGTACTAATTTTGTTTACTTTTTTCATTGCAGGTGTTGACAGGATGGTGGGCAAGGGTGTAGATCACACCGAGCCTCCTGCGAGCGCTACTGTGAGGGGTGGTTCCATTATTGCACCCCAGCCCCTCCAGAGAGTGCTGCTAGATAGTATACAGACAACTGCGGCGGACGCTTCTACTTTGGTTGGGAGAGGTCGGGGAGGACGAAGAAGGCTGGTAGAGGTGGACGTGGCCCTGGGAGAGGTAGGAAGGCTGCTACGACTTCCTCGTTGCCACCCTCAACTGATTCACCCGACCACAGGACTGCTCCGTCTGACATGGACCCATCTTGGAATCCGGTCCATGAGCCTCCGGTCGCTGATCCTTCGCCCCACCAGACTCGGGTCGCCGATCCTTTGGCCCACGTGAGTCCGGTCCTAGAGTCTTCATCCCAGAAGACCCTGGTCACGGGGTCTTCGTCCCTGAAGACTTCGATCATGGGGTCTTCGTCCCAGAAGACTCCGGTCCTGCCGTCTTCTTCCCACGAGACTCCGGTCCCGCCGCCTTCTTCCCACGAGACTCCGGTCCCGCCGTCTTCTTCCCACGAGACTCCGGAGGCTAGTGGCCAGGAGGATGGTGGCGAGGACACCTTTTCAGATGATAGCTACAGCAAGGACGAGATGGTTGAGAAGGGCAAGAAGGTCTACAAGCGTAGCGGTACAAAGCTCCCGCCCGTGCCGACGACCCCCGACCAGAGGTGGTTGATTGCGCCTAAAGGGTTGAAGTAAGTGCATTTACTATTTTTTTAACCTTTTGCCTTCATGTTCCTTCAAATTAATATCTAATGCGTTGGCCTTGTCATACTGCAGGGGCTGGGTATACCCCCGTGACCATGGTGTCCGCAGGCCCAACCAGGTCCTTGGCACGCTTTGCCGGCAGCACTTCCCTAGGTGGGTCACGATGCCCGGTGAGGATCAGGTTCCATAGCTAGCACTAAGCTCGGAGTTGTACTCTGTTGCCCCGGCCCCTCCAGAGGAGATGGTCGCTGGTGTCGCGTGTGAGACGGTGGCCGACATTGTGTTTCGTCGGTTTTGGGTAATTTATCCTTTAGAAAATTAAAAATGAACACTACCTACCTAGTGATTGTACTAATCATTGTTGTCTTCTTTGATTACAGACCTTCTACAGGGTTTTAGAGGGAGAACAGGAGGCCGTGGCTATGGTTGTCGAAGCCGAGTGCAAGCGTCTACTTCAGAACTTACGGCACGAGGCTCGGGTGCAGGCCGTTCGAGACTACTACGCCTCGCAGGGTATTAGGAGGGCCAAGAAGAAGTGTCGTAGCAAGTTTCTGGGTAGGGAGAAGTACTTGTCGATAATTATTCCTATTCTTAAGGCCTTAAAATTAGTTTTCTTGATTTGATTCGTAGCGCTGAAATTTCTCTTGACTCACTTAGGTGCCCTCGAGATGGTGTGTCGATAAGATGGACTATTGGGAGGCGTTGGTGGATGCTTGGTGCTCTCCTGAATGGCGGCTCGAACACCAAAGGGCCAAGGATAAGCGCGACCAAATGGAAGGTGTGCCACACCATCAAGGGAGCTCCAACCTGTTTGAGTACGGCGATAACTGGGTATGTGGTTTGCCGCATGATTCATGCAATTTCATTCTTCATGGTAGCATTTATCCTTTCCAAAATGACTTAATATGCTTAGTTATTTAAAATGACATAATAACTACCTTGGATACTTCATTTATGACATATTTAGCTCTAAAATGACATAATAACCTTTAGATAGCTCTATAAAATGAATTAATATGCTTTAGTTAGTTAAAAATGGCATAACTACCTTCGATAGCTCAATAATGACTTAATATTCTTTAGTTAGCTAAAAGATAGCATAACTACCTTGGATAGCTCAATAATGACATATTTAGCTCTAAAATGACATAATAACCTTTAGATAGCTCTATAAAATGACTTAATATGCTTTAGTTAGTTAAAAAATGGCATAACTACCTTCAATAGCTCAATAATGACTTAATATGCTTTAGTTAGATAAAAAATAGCATAACAACCTTGGATAGCTCAATAATGACATAATTAGCATACTTTGGTAAAAAAATGGCATAATAATCTTTCTTAGCTCCAAACCTAAACTTAGCTTATTTTCCTCGAAAATGACATAATAACCTTTCTTAGCTCCAAAATGACCTATTTACATAGTAATATCATTCTTCATGCTAGCTTGAGCCCTAATTAACTAATATTTTGTTCCTCTCTCTCAGGCGCACTACCACAAGAAGCATGTGCCTACTCTGTTCGACCTCTATGGCATGGCCCATATGGCCCCGTACAAGAAGGCCAAGGCATTCATGGAGTCTGACCTAGATCATCCAGAGAACTTCACTAACATCTCCTCCCACCACAAACTTGTGAAGTACATAGACAAGGGGAAGACGAGGAAAGGGGAGGACTTTAACCTGAGCCAGGATCCTTTTGATACAGAGCTAGTGATGATATCTGGTGGCGGGAGGTCCCATGGCTCTCAAGCCATTGGTGATGGACTGATACGTTGTCCTAAGACTCTCCTGCAGATCAAGAAGCGCCAGAGTAGCTCTGATCCTGAGATAATGCCTCGTGCACGACCCACGGAGCTCACCGTGGCAGTTAGTTATACGGACTCTCTAATCTTTCCTCCATTACATTGTGTGTGCGTCCGTCGATGATTAGAATGCTAACGAGGAGTGTTGTGTTGTAGGCAGCGGTTCATAAAGAGAGATTGATGACCCGGGAGCTTTTGGAGGAGGCAAAAAGGGAGGCGGTGGAGAGGGAGAGGGAGAGGAAGGAGAAGACGGCTAAGCTGTTGGAGGAGGAGAGGAACCGGAATGAGGCGTCTCACCGGGCCCTATACGAGCTCATTGTGGTACGTTTCTTGTGCATATTAGCCCAATCATGCATGTAATGTTTGCATTACTAACTAATATGACTGACTCGTGAGAACCAAATGTGCAGACCATGTGCGAGAAGAACGGCCAGGCCCCTCCGCAGATGCCCCAGATTGCTCCGGTGGGCACGATGAGTTTGCTTTGAATGGTCCTTAGTTACTACTATTCACATTTCAATTTGCATCATGCTAACGAGACATTATTGGAAATGATCTTTGGTTCAGCATGGCTCCCGACAAGCATCGACCAATCCTTCCACGTCTACCAATGCTGGAACCCCGATCGGTCCTTCACCTCCGTCTGCCAAAGGCGCAGCCCCGACCATTCCTACACCTCCGTGATAACGGTATTTTTATTATTATTTAGCCTATTTAGTCCATTTATGACATAATTTAGCCTATTTAGTCCACAAATGACATAATAAGATGAAGAAAATCAAGGAAGAGGAAGAAAAGAAGGTATAGGAAGAAAAGAAGAAGAAGAAGTTCTTCTTCTTCTTCTTTTCTTATTATTCTTATTATTATTTTCCTCCTCTCACTTGTTTTTATTCGTAAATGGCATCATAACCTTGCTAACCTCATAAATGTCATATACTTAGCTTGTTGTCCTCCAAAATGACACAATAAGCTTAGTTAGGTAAAAAATGGCATAATTTGCTACGTTAGCTCAAAAATGGCATGTTTCTTTTTATTTAGTCAATTTAGTCCATTTATGACATAATTTAGCCTATTTAGTCCACAAATGACATAATAAGATGAAGAAAATCAAGGAAAAGGAAGGAAAGAAGGAATAGGAAGAAAACAACAACAAGAAGAAGTTCTTCTTCTTCTTCTTCTTTTCTTCTTCTTCTTCTTCTTCTTCTTCTCTTCTTCTTCTTTTCCTCCTCTTACTTGTTTTTATTTGTAAATGGCATCATAACCTTGCTAACCTCATAAATGTCATATACTTAGCTTGTTGTCCTCTAAAATGACACAATAAGCTTAGTTAGGTCAAAAATGGCATAATTTGCTATGTTAGCTCAGAAATGGCACTCTTCTTCTTATTTAGCCTGTTTAGTCCATTTATGACATAATTTAGCCTATTTAGTCCACAAATGACATAATAAGATGAAGAAAATCAAGGAAGAGGAAGAAAAGAAGGAATAGGAAGAAAAGAAGAAGAATAAGTTCTACTTCTTCTTCTTCTAGTCTTCTTCTCCTTCTTCTTCTTCTTCTTCTTCTTATTCTTCTTCTTTTCTTCCTCTTCTTCTTCTAACTTTCTTGTTTCCCATTTTGCAGATTTAATTCACTATATGGAAGCTTGCATGGATGGAGTGCTTGTTTCTCTGTTCTTCTCATTTGTTTTTATCAATGAATAATGTGGAACTTGTTATATGGATGCATGTGTTGGATGAACATTGTGATAGTAGTGTAAGATGTATGGACGAAACTGTGTTTCTTATGTATGTATATATGTTGTCATGGATGGAGCTATGTGTTGCATAGATCATATGTCTACTGTGCCTGTGAAAAAAATTATGTATATTTGTGTGTGAATTCCAGTCAAATTAAATGGATATAAATGAAAATAGGGGATATATAGCCTCTTTGCCGTCTACTAGCAGACGGCAAAAAGTACACATGGCAGCTTCCTGCAGACACTGGAGCATTGGCTGCCTAATTGGTCAGCTATGCCATCTGCTAGCGGACAACAAAGACCTTTGAATCTTTGCCTTCTGCTGGCGGACGGCGTAGCTGGCCACGTGGCAGCTTCCTAGTGCTGGCCTAACTGAGCTCTTTGTTATTCAATGGCAGACGGCAAAGACCTTTGAATCTTTGCCGTCCGCTGGCGGACGGCAAAGAGCGTCCTTAACACCCTAACAGCTCTGACGCCACCCCACTACCATCCGTTGTCTTTGCCGTCTGCTGGCCTCAGACGGCGGACGACACAATCATTTGTCGTCCGTTTCGTGGAAGAGGACGACAAAGAAGGCCTTAGCTGGCACCTGTTCAGACGGACAGTTTGCCGTCTACTGGCGGACGGCAAATATGTTTGTCGTCCGGGATCTATGCCTTTGCTGTCTGCCATGGCGGACGGCAAAGAAGCTGTTTCCAGTAGTGTATGTGATGATATTGGATCATGGAACTACTACCGATTGAAATTTGAATTTCATCAGAAGTTTTATTATGCATCTGGTTCATCGTGATCGGAATTATATATATAATTTTTGGCTTCGTATAGCATAAAGTATCCCTCAAGCTTGGTGGAGGCTTAAGTCAATGTTATATTCATTCCCCAATCATGAGCTCTCAAGAGAAATTGTTATTCAAAAATTTTATGCTTGACTTTCTCATAATGATCGATCCATGCTCGATACTTCTTATACTGGTTCTTTTTATGAAGAAGGATATTGAATTCAAATGGGACTTATTGGAAAGAATTAAATGCAACTCTGAAGATTGGGAACTCGAGAAGGTAAGGAGTCAGGTATAAACCTTAAGTTTGATTGTGTTAAATCTTTTATGGATACGGATGATTTTCGTGATTTTAGCACTAAATATGGACTTGACTCTGAGATAGTAGCTTCTTTTTGTGAATCATTTGCTACTCATGTTGATCTCCCTAAGGAAAAGTGGTTTAAATATCATCCTCCCACTGAAGTTAAAGTAGTAGAACCTATTAAAGTTGAAGAAGACACTATTACTTATAATGTTGATCCTATTGTTCCACTGCTTATATTGAGAAACCAACTTTTCCTGTCAGAATAAAGGATCATGTTAAAGCTTCAACCATGGTTTGTAAGAGTTATACTAGAACACCTACACCCCTAAACAAATTAAAGTTGAACCTAGTATTGCTATGGTTAAAGATCTCTTGGTCGAAATATTGATGCGCATGTTATTTATTTCTGTGATGAAGCTGCTAGAATTGCAAAACCCGATACTAAAGATAAACATAGACCTGTTGTTGGCATGCTTGTTGTTTCCGTTAAAATAGGAGATCATTGTCATCATGGCTTGTGTGATGTGGGTGCTAATGTGAGTGCAATACCTTATACCTTATACCTTATACCATGAAATTATGGATGATATTGCACCTGTTGAGATAGAAGATATAGATGTTATTATTAAGCTTGCCAATAGAGATACTATATCACAAGTTGGAATTGTTAGAGATGTTGAAGTATTGTATGGGTGCAATAAGTTGTTTGATTATTTGTGCAGGTATTCAGTGATTTGTGCGTTATCTCCTACTAGATTGATACCTTGGTTCTCAAATTGAGGGAAATACTTATCTCTACTTTGTTGCATCACCCTTTCCTCTTCAAGGGAAAAACCAACGCAATCTCAAGAAGTAGCACCATCCAGAAACCCACGACCAAATGGAGGTCACCACTGGACCCTCTCTAGCTACACTTCTCCGAGTGTTGATCAAGAAGAACATCAAGGAGTGGGAGGAATGCTTACCCATTGCAGAGTACACATACAATCACGCAAGACATTCTATAACCGACAAGTCCCCCTTCGAGGTCGTCTACAGCTTCAACCAGTTGTCCCCGTTGGACATTCTACTGCTACCACTACAAGAGCATCTCAACATGGAGGCGAGTGCACGAGCAAGTTACCTTAAGAAGGTGCATGAATATACATGCCGCACGATTGAGAACCAAGTGCATCGCCTCGCTACCAAGCACAACATAAACAAGCACCCCATGGTGTTCAACCCTGAAGAACTTGTGTGGCTACCCCTACGCAAATACCGCCCAACGAGCACAACTCCAAACTCCTACCTCGAGCCCATGGACCGTTCAAGGTGCTTGCATGTTACAACAACAATGCAGCTTGTCGTGGTTCTAAGACTGACAGTAGAAAGGGGGGTAGGTATGAAGAGGCAAGATCTCAGCTATGGTGAAGGTGACACAGGATTTACGAGTTCAGGCCCTTCGCGTAGGAAGTAATAGCCCTATGTCTCGGTGCCCGGAGGTGGTCGACTGGATTATGTGTGTGTGATATAACAGGGGGTGCGAACCCTTGTCCCAGAGGAGGGGGGTGGCTTATATAGAGTGCGCTAAGACCCCAGCCATCCTCCATTACAAGGGGATTAATGTACATAAAGTAGGGGCATTACTGATAACGCCAGTCTTAAGTGCTATTAATGACCTTAAAGACTACGGAGTGAACGCCTGACCGTTGCAATGCTGAGTGACTCCTGATCTTCGGTAGGTCAAGTGATTCCTTGTATGGTCGAGTGACAACAAGTAGGAGGGGTATCTGAGTGATATGATTGGTCGAGTGGATTGCACTCGACACCATTGACTGGGGGTTCTTCATTGCCTCTTGGACTTCTTATCTTCTAGGGTAGTGACCTTGGGTAGGACGTATAGGTCAGGCCTATGACCCTACCCCAGGTTTGTATCCTCATCAGTAGCCCATGAATGGATTAAGGTTTGAGTGGAAAATAGGTTGAAGTTGAACTTGTTCTGAGCTTTACACCTCGCGAGTGTTTTTCGCAAGATGGAAGACTCACGTTGGTACTGCAGCGTTGATTCAGTCGCCTTGATCCATTCAGAAAGTTGCAGACTGAACTTGTAGATTCATCTGCCGAGTGCTGTCTTGGGGTACAGAGTCTTTGACGCGGTTGATTGCAGTGTATCTCGGATTTCATGGGATATGAAATTTCGAGGAAGCGCGCGGGCCGGGGCACGCCGAAGTAAGCGGGGCGGGTAAACAGTAGTGCCTCGATTTCTGTGCCACCTTTTTCGCCACGTACGTTCTGCGCGATTGTTGCGGGATTTGACAGGATCGCCTGGTCCCACGTGTCGGCCACTCGGAAGCAGCCCTTTATAAGGCAACGGGGCCGAGGCGTCTGCACTGTGAACGCTCGTTTATCTTTCTTCTTCCTCTGCTTCTCCACCACATCGAGTTCTTCTGCTCTCGACGCTGCCGCTCTGCCGCCATGGTGAAGGACAAGACAGCAGCGCTGGAGCGCGCGAAGAAAGCGACGGGGGTGGCGAAAGGCAAGAAGCAGAACTGCGGGTCGTCATCGCATGCGGGGCTGCCGCCAGGCTGGATCCAGGGCGATTGGATCTGGTCTTCGCTCCGGCAAGAAGATCTGGACAAGCTGGCGGAGTCCGGGCTAATCGCCAAGGGTGCAGCAAGACTGCCTGAGGGGGAGACAGAGCCGCAGCCTCGACCGGGTGAGTGTGTACTTCTCACCACCCATGTCGACCGGGGTTTTTTGCTCCCTCCACACCCCTTCTTCCGGGGATTCCTGAACTTCTCCGGTGCCCAACTCCACCATTATTCTCCCAATACCATCACGTACCTTGCCGTGTTTGTGTCGATGTGTGAAAACTTTTTGGGGTGTCGACCGCACTGGGGCCTTTTCAAACATATCTTCACCATCCGTTCCCAGTCGGCGAAGAAAGCAAAAAAGAGTGACTTGAAGACCCATGTCATCCAGATGCGTGGGGGTTTGGGTATCCGAAAGAGGCAGAGGAGTTCTTTCCCTGCAATGACTCTCCCTAAATCGGTTAGAGGTTGGCAGTCGACCTGGTTCTACTGCCAGGATGTCCCAACTCCATGTCAGTGGACTGTCCTTCCCCACTTCACTTTTGACTGTGTCCAGACTCCTTCTCCACTGAAAGTGACTGCTGCTGAGAACATGGAGACGAAGATGTTGGTTGAGAAAGTGGTCCAACTGATTAATGAGGGTGTCACTGGCATGGACCTGCTGGAAGTATTCGTCAGTCAATGCATCCAGCCTCTTTAGGCCCGTGACCATCCCATGTGGCTGTACTCTGGGTCTGACGACATCGCTCGGGTTCATCCAGAGGAAGTGCCACCCAAGACCGTGGCCATGTGGTTGAAGAGCATTACAGGCAACCAGGACAACCCCAGAGGAGCCAGGCGAGTCATCCCCTTCAGTGACTACAATCAGCCTGACAAGGTATGCTCTTTATTCCGACTGTCTTTGCATACACATTCCGACTGTACTTGATCTCGACTGACTTTTACTCAACTTTTTGTCTTGTGGGTTTTCACTGACATGTATTCAATGCCCAACGGCGAACAAGCTCTAGAGCAGGACCAGGAGGGAGAGGCCAGCGTGGAGGAGAGTGGTGAGTGGGAATCTTCGGATGAAGATGAGGAGGAGGAGAGCGAGGAGTCAGATGACGAGGAAGAAGTCGACTTGCCACCGCGCTCCGAACGCCGATCCAACCAACACCATGACCCGGCGGGCGGGCGTGGAAAGAAAGTAGCTACAAGTACCCACACGCAGAAGCGCACTCGAACGTCGACTCCGGAGCCGACAGAGAAGGTCGCCAAGCAGCCCAAGGTTGCTCCTCCAAACACTCGGAAGACTTTGCCGCGGATCAAGATGGACGTCCCTGTTGCTTCGGGGTGAGTATCTTGCTTGCATTTATCTAGGCCGACTGAAGTTTTTGTTCTGACCAAATGGATCACGTATCTTTCTAGCCCAACCTCTGCTGCAACTGACATGGATATCAAAAAAGCTCCAGGAGACGAGGAGACCGACGACGTGGCCAGTTCCCGACTTGGTAAGTCCGTTCGACCAGGCTTCATTTAGTTAAGTGGGTTATCAGTCGGCTGAATTTCCAATGTTTTTCTCTCTCTGCAGTTCCGTGAGAGGTCGTCGTGCTTCCTGATGATGATGAAGAAGAAGTGCCTCTATAGGAGAGGAGGAGGAGAGGTGGGGGCTCGAGCAGGAGAAAACTTGAAGTTCAAGTCCCTCAGTCAACGCCGGCGCTTGAGGCGGTGGTCGAGCGTTCCGGAGATCCGGTTCGGACCAACGTCACATTTGCCAGCCCATTGACGATTGATCGTCCGTCGAGGTCGACTGCTTCGGTTACTGCCGCTCCAGTGCAACTCCACTCGTCTGACCCAGTAGCTGCTTTGGCTGCCTTGGAGCCATCACTCTTCATTGCATATCAGACCCCAGACGATCCAAGTGCTACCAGGGAGGCTCTTCGCCAGGTGAACCTTGTCATGGAGCAGGTGAAGGTGATGCACGAGGCCAGTCAAGTGGCTTATAACGCCAGCACCGCCCTGCAGACCAATGTTAAGGTCAAGGAACTCCGATTAAACTTTTGAATGCTGTTTTATATCCGGTCACCCACTGGGGTGTGCCTGTGTTTAAAGTTTAGGAAATCTTCCACTTCACTCGACTCGTGCTGAGTCTTAGTAATCTGTCTGGACCAGTGGGGGCACACCGAGTGCACCCACTGGGTGTAGCCCCCGAGACCATAGTCGACTGTTGGCAGTCGGCTGAGGTCTTAGAATCTTCTCTCTTTCTTTTTGACTCACGCTGGGCAGACCATGCTGAGTGTTGATCTAAACTAGTGGGGACACACTCAGTGCACCCACTGGGTGTAGTCCCCGAGACTACTGTCGAATATTTGAATCGGCAGTAGTCTTAGAGTAACTTTTCACTGTCATTGTCTCTTATTTCTGTCGACTGATATCTCTCTCTTGCTGACTGCAGAGGTCTTGTGATCTTGGAGCTCGGCTTTCCGAGTTAAAGAAGAAGCATATCAGCGTTGAACTTGATCTTGAACTCGCAAAGAAGAACCTCAAGATTGCTCAAGAAGAAATGGCCATCACTTTTAAAGTTTAGGAAAGCAACTCCAATAAAATTTCAAATAAGGATGGACAAGCCAATTGCAGAAAGCAAATGAAAAAGCCGCGTCCGGCACCTAATCTAGTCTTCGACGTCTTCTCACCAGCACGGAGCTAAGTGCTGCCACTGGGCGTGGGCGGGAGCCCCCGAGGCCTGAGGGCGGCTCTCCGGAGACTCCGTGGCATGTACAGCCCCAACTCATTATTACGTGAGAGTGTCACGGGCGGCGAGCTTCACAGGCATTGGCCTTCTTCACAAGCACCGGGCCTTTCTCGGAGCAATGAACTTCACAGGCTTGGCCTTCTTCACAGGCACCGTGTAAGTGCATCTAGTGCCACACCTAGTTGGTTTTGGAGTATTGACGACAAACCTGGTTGCGGGACTAATGTGTTTGTGAGAGTTGCAGGATAACACAGGTAGTAGTCCCTCATTGATTCAGTTTACCTACCGGAGATGACCCCTAAAAATGTGTGAAGACATTCAAGACAATGGTGGTCTATGAAGATATTCACATTGAAGACTATGACACGAGAAGACATTGAGTGAAGACTATGGAGCGCGAAGACTTAGTTGTTTCATTGTTTCCTTTTCTTCTTTGTTAAGTCATAGGAACCACCGCACTGTTAAGTGGGGTCCAAGTGAACAAAGTCAGAGTGACTAAAGTGATGCTCAACCAAATCCTATGTCTTCGAGTGAAGACAATGAGAGCAAACCTTATCCAGAGTCGGATAAGTCAGCTTTACTTGTAGCCCAAGTCAAGCTGCCACGTGTGTTTGAAATCTGACCGTTGCGACACATGTCAGTTCCTTAGTGACCCAGGGTCATTTCGGACAAATCAGGCCGGGTTGCCGAGTGGCTATAAATAGCCCACCCCCTACACCATAAATTGGTGGCTGCTCAGAGTTAGATACGCCTTTTGTCGTTTGAGAGCAACCCACCTCCGAAGCCTTTGAGAGAGAGAATCCTTGCAAGGACAAAGCCCAAACCACCCAGAGCCCAAAGAGTGTTTGGCATCACTAAAGTCTTTCTGTCCGCGTGATCTGAAGACTTGTTACACTTGAGGACTGTGAATCCTCCAGCCGGTTAGGCGTCGCGTTCTGAGCATCCAAGAGTCATTGTGGATTGCCGGTGAACAAAGTCTGTGAAGGTTTGGAAGTCTACCTTGAAGACTTACCAGAGTAATTGGGCGGGGACTAAGTGTCCTTAGCTCAAGGGGAATAAGGTGAAGACACGGTCTTCTGAGTTGAATCTCAGCCTCCCTAACCAGACGTACAGTTGTCACATCAACTGGAACTGGTCGAACAAATCACTGTCCTTCTGAAGCCACTGGTTCTATCTCTTACTTCTCTTTACTTACAGTTTCTCTTCGTGAAGTCATTGCATGCTTGCATTATCTGTTTGACTTCATTGTGTGACTACCTGATCTGATTGACTTCATACTATCTTCCATCTTGATCCTTACTACCTAGATGCTAATAGTCTTTGTGCTTTCACTTCATTGAATACTTGACTATGGCTTGTCTAGTGTAGTCTACCTTCCGCTGCATTTGAATAGTGTTGTTTCTATTGTTTGTCTTTGAAACTACCATGTTTTGAAGACTCTCATAAAAATCGCCTATTCACCCCCCTCTAGTTGATAACTAGCCCTTTCAATTGGTATCAGAGCAAGGTACTCCCTTGTTCTGTGTGATTTGGTTTAACCACTTGGAGTTTAGCTATGTCGATTGCAGAGATAATCAAAGTCTCCGCTGCGTGCCCCATCTTTGATGGCACTGAATATCCCTACTGGAAGAATAGGATGCATGCATCGTGAATCCATTGATGTTGATCTGTGGTATGTCATCAAGAATGGCGTTCCCAAGACTGGTGAAGGTGTCACCCCTGCTGATGTCAAGAAATTTATTCAACTCGACTCTACAGCCAAGAACATCATCTGTGGTCATCTGACCAAAGGGCAGTATGGTCGTGTGAGCGCTTTGGAAACATCGAAGCTAGTCTGGGACTGGCTCTCCAAGGTCAATGAAGGCGTCTCAACTCAGCGAGATCAACATAACAGTACTCTCCACAACCTCTTCAATCGCTTCAAGAGACATGACAACGATAATGTCCAGCTCACATTTGATTGCCTCACTGATATCACAAATGAGCTCCAAGCACTCGGCGCCACTGAGATCACGAAGCATGAGATAGTGAAGACACTACTGAGATCTCTTGACATCTCATTTGACACCTTAGCCCTGATGATACAAGAACGCCCTGATTTCAAGACTCTCGATCCATCTGACATACTTGAGAGGCTCAATACACATGAGTACCAGCTATCTGAGAAATGAGATATCTATGGGCCCAACTATGGCTGAACTCGTGCTTTGAAGGCAAAGGCTGCCGCTTCCTCATCTGAAGAAGAATCTGACTGCAGTTCTGGTGATCCTGAAGACATTGGAAAGGAGCTTGCTATGCTTGTGAAGAAGTTCCAAAAATTCACCAAGAAGAAAGGCTTCAGAAAGTCTTCACGATCCAGATCAAGGAATGATGAAGCGTCTGCCTATGATCACAAGAAGAGAACCTGTCACAAGTGCAAAAAACCTGGTCACTACATCTCTGAGTGTCCACAGTGGGACAATGAGAAGAAGAAGAAGAAGACCAAAGAATATGATTCCGACAACAAGAAAAAGAAGAAATCCTCAAAGTCTTCTTCCAAGTCTTCTTCCAGATCTTCATCACACAAGAAGAGCCCATCTGGCAAGGCACGTGCTTTTGTTGGCAAGGAAATGGATTCAGAGGAGGAGTCAGCTTCAGAGGAGGCGGAGGTGGAGTCTGAGGGGGAGTCTGACTCAGGTGTTGCAACTCTGGCTCTAGCTACTGCCAATGTCGCCAAGTCCATCTTCAACACCGAAGACAATGGCTCCATCACCAACACTGATGATAATGTAGAGGACGACTCGCCTCCCACCTACTACTTCATGGAACGCGGTGCCAAGGTAAAATCACGCGATGCTTACTTTCAAACATCTAGTGAAGATGACTTTGATGGTGAATCCAAACCTAGCTACAAAACACTTGCTAAAATTGCAACTGAACAACAGAAAGCTATGGAACATACTCAAAAACTGTTAGACAAAAGCGATGACCTGTTGGACGCGGAAATGACCAAGTCTCAGTCCTTAATTGAAGACATAAAAAATCTTCATATTAAGTACCAGGAACTTGAAGGTCAACATGAATCGCTCACAACTTCTCATGAAAAGCTTTCCTATGATTATCTTCAAAGGAAGCAGGAACTTGAGAAATTGAGATCGGATCATGAAGATCTTCAAAAGGAAAATGAGTCACTTCATGCTCAACAGATCAGTCCCGCTCAGGAAGGATTTGAACCACCATGTTTAAAATGCATTGAGCATGATAACGCTGCTTCCGTTGCTGGATGTTCTACTGCCACTGTTGCAATATCTTCAACTGCTGATGTGATAACTAACCCCTCTACTGAGGATACCACTACTATTGCTGATGAGAATGCCAGGTTGAAGACACTGCTTGAGACAGGGATGTACAAAAGCCTCAAAGGGCATCAGACACTGTGTGATGTCCTCAAAAAGCAGATTCTGAACCGAAACCCTAGGAAAGAGGGTGTTGGGTTCGAGAGGAAAATGAATGTTGATGGGTCGTATTGGAAGCCTGAGCAGTACCCCAAAACCACATGGGTTGCTGCAAAGGAACCTCCAGTTGACCCATCCTCCTTATCTGGTTTCACTTGTGCTAACCCCATTATCATTGATGAATCCTTTGATGCAAACTATAAACTGTTTAAGAATCAGAATGGTGAAGTGTTTGCCAGGTATATTGGTACTAACTGCAGGAATGGACCACCTATGAAGAAGATATGGGTATCTAAAGGTGTTCTTGAGAACTTCCATTGAATGTCATCATGACACCACCTATGAAGAAGACAAACCCCATACCAAAGGCTTCATATGGTCCTAAAGCTTCATACAGACCGTGGACTCATACGAGTCACCCTAATGTCAATATTTTGCAGGGAAATCATACTCAAACCCATGAATATGAGTGTGTTTCATCAAACCGGTATGTTCATAGAACTAAGAACTTCTCTGCCTATTCTTATGAGTATTATTCACCCCCTGCAAGGCTATTTACTAGGGTTCCAAAGCCGAAGTTCTCAGATGCTGCACTTAGACTCATTGCTTCTAAGCCACCCCTGAAGATGTGGGTGGTTAAGAAAACTTAACTCTCTTTTGCAGGGTAAGGTCTCCAGCCGGAAATCAAAGGCGTCCAAAACTGATGCTGGGGACCTTAAACATCTTGTGGGACGCAAGATAAAATGCCCAAATGGTCTTACTATGTATTTCGTTCCATGATTTCTTGATATTCACCCTATCTATCCTAACCAAGATCTGAATTTTCATGTTCCACTTGTTCGTCAAATGTTTATGCTTCACAACTCGCTTGGTGAAGCCTATCCCCCAAACTGCACTATAGGCTACGACACCTCGTACTTCAGAATGGATTATGGACAATGGATGCCCTAACCACATGACGGGCGATCGAAGTCTTCTGATGGATTCAACGCTACGTCCATCAGACAAAAGCCACATCACATTTGCTGACACTGGTAAAAGCAAGGTATTGGGTCTAGGCAGAGTTGCTATATCAAGGGATCAGCACATGGATAAAGTGATGCTTGTTGAATCCCTTGGTTTCAACTTAATTTCTGTCTCAATGCTTTGTGACTTAAACATGATTGTGCTATTTGAAAAATATCGATGCCTTGTACTAATGGAATCTGACAAGTCTTTAGTCTTTGAAGGGTATCGGAAAGATGATCTGTATATGGTAGACTTCTCAGTAGGACCACAGATGGCCGTATGTCTTCTAGTAAAAGCTTCAGAATGCTGGCTTTGGCATCGAAGGCTAGGGCATGCTGGCACGAATAACTTACACACTCTCGCGAAGAAGAAGCATGTCGTGGGCATCGAAGGCGTCAAGTTCAAAAAGGACCATCTATGTGGCGCCTGCGAAGCTGGAAAGATGACAAGAGCCAAGCATCCCTCGAAGACAATCATGACCACATCTCAACCCTTCGAACTGTTGCACATGGACTTATTTCACCCTACTCACTACTCCACTCTCAATGCTATTGCTTGCCTCTATGGCTTCGTCATTGTTGATGGTTACTCTCGATACACTTGGATGCATATAATTCTCTACAAGACTGAAGTGCAGGATGTCTTCAGACGATTTGCCAATCATGCCATGACGAACTATGGCGTCAAGATCAAGCACATCAAAAGTGAAAATGGCACTGAGTTCAAGAACACTGGCCTCGACCTCTATCTGGATACACTTGGTATCACACATGAGTTCTTTGCTCCTTACACACCTCAGCAGAATGGCATCGCTGAGCGCAAGAACAGAACTCTTATTGAGATGGCCCGAACGATGCTTGATGAGTACAAGACTCCACGAAAGTTCTGGCCTGAAGCCATTGACACTGCTTGCCACATCATCAACCGTGTTTATCTTCACAAGCTTCTGAAGAAAACATCCTATGAGCTCCTAACTGGTAAGAAACCCACTGTAAGCTACTTCAGAGTATTTGGTGCTAGGTGCTGGATCAAGGATCCACATCACACATCAAAATTTGCACCGAAAGCACATGAAGGTTTTATGCTTGGTTAAGGAAAGGATTCGCACTCCTACAGAGTCTTCAACCTCTTTCACTATAAAGTGGTTGAAACTGTGGATGTGCGGTTCAATGAGACTAATGGCTTGCAAAGAGAGCACCTGCCAAATGTGCTAGATGAATTACCCCCTAGCGAGTCTATCAAGCAGATGGGGATTGGAGATATCATACCCACTAAGAATCTGTCTGAAGAGGAACTTGTCATTTCTGCACCCGATCAACCTGAAGACAATGCTTAGCCCGAAGACAATCCCCCAAATGATGACATTGCTCAGCAAGAGCAAAATCTTCGTCCTACTCTTCCTTGTGTTGCAAATGAAGTACAAATTGAGAAGATGATCGATAGCCTCAATGCACCTGGTCCACTCACTCGTTCAAGAGCCACACAAAGAGCAACACAACTCACCAATTTCTGTGGACATTTTGCATTCAACTCAATCTCAGAACCCAAGAAAGTTACGGAAGCCTTTATGGAACCTGAATGGATTCAAGCAATGCAAGAAGAGCTTCAACAGTTCGAGCTGAATAATGTATGGGAATTGGTCAAGCGTCCTGATCCTCGAAAGCACAATATCATTGGCACCAAATGGATATATCGCAACAAGCAAGATGAGCATGGTCAAATTGTCAGAAACAAGGCTCATCTTGTTGCACAAGGTTACACTCAAGTGGAAGGAATTGACTTCGATGAAACATTTGCTCCGGTGGCAAGACTTGAAGCCATTCGGATACTGCTAGCCTATGAAAATCATCACAATATCCTTCTGTATCAAATGGATGTGAAGAGTGCATTTCTAAATGGAAAAATAGAAGAAGAAGTATATGTAGCACAACCCGCGGGTTTTGAAGATCCAAAACATCCTGATATGGTATACAAGCTCAACAACACACTGTATGGCCTCAAACAAGCCCCTCGTGCTTGGTATGACACGCTCAAAGACTTCCTGAAGAGCAAAGGCTTCAAACCTGGTTCACTAGATCCCACACTCTTCACGAAGACTTATGATGGTGAACTGTTTATGTGTCAAATCTATGTGGATGACATTATCTTTGGCTGCACCAACAAGAAATACAGTGATGAATTTGGTCACATGATGCAAGAGCAATATCAAATGTCCATGATGGACGAGCTGAAGTTCTTTTTGGATCTTCAAATCCGTCAGCAACGCAACGACATCTTCATATCACAAGAAAAATATCTCAAAGATTGCCTGAAGAAGTTTGGAATGCAAGATTGCGAAGGATACATGACGCCAATGCCAACCAAAAGTCATCTGGGTCCCGGCGACAATGGTAAAGAGTTTGATCAAAAGGTATATCGCTCCATGATTGGTTCTTTGCTTTACTTATGTGCATCTAGGCCAGATATAATGCTTAGTGTTTGCATGTGTGCCCGATTCCAAGCGGCACCAAAGGAATCGGATCACTTAGCTGTGAAGCGGATTCTTCGATATTTGGCTTACACCCCAAAACTAGGATTATGGTATCTAAAGGGCTCAGAGTTTGATCTAGTTGGATTATCAGATGCTGACTATGCTGGTAACACGGTTGATCGCAAGTCCACATCAGGCACATGTCACTTTCTAGGATGATCACTTGTCTGTTGGTCTTAGAAGAAGCAGAACTGTGTATCTCTCTCCACTGCTGAATCCGAATACATTGCTGTTGGATCTTGCTGTGCTCAACTTCTCTGGATGAAGCAAACTCTCAAGGACTATTGTATACATCTGAAGAATGTGCCTCTCTACTGCGACAATGAGAGTGCCATCAAGATTGCGAACAACCCAGTACAACACTCGAAGACAAAGCACATTGAGATTCGACATCACTTTCTCAGAGATCATGTTATGAAGGAAGACATTGATATCATTCACGTCAACACTGAAGAGAAATTGGCCGATATCTTCACAAGTTGCGGTGTGAGCTAAATATCTTGGAATCCTCAAATGTCCTGTGAATTGGGCACACATCCTAACACTTATGCATTTTGATGACTTAGATGTGCAACACACAAAGTAACGTATATCTTCAATCAAAGAAGACATACACTCTAAGTGTGAATACATTAATGCGGAATTTGACTTCACAGCGCCACGATAATTGTGCGCCATGTCTGGGTCTAATACTTCCTATACGGTGGGTAACGCCACCACCAAACTTTTGTTATGTTTGCAAAGTCTTCATAATTGATTTGTCTTCATCCCTGACTCGTAGTCAAGTTTATCTTCATCTGGTTAATTTGGACTTAAACTAGTTATATACTACTTGTGTTCTGTCCTCTACAGCATTCACTTATAGTTATGGCTTCGTGTTGAATCTTTTGAACTAAGTGAATGTGATCGGACCCTAACCTATCTATGCTTCTATCTCAACTCTATCTGTCCAAGTCATATGCATTCTATTGAAAACTGTCGATTGTCTTCACTGAGACCTTGTCAGCTGAAGTCAATCTGACAAACATTTATATCTGTTTTTAATGATTTATCCTTTTTGCCTGAAACCCAGAGAATTCGGAACGACCACCCCGACAATCCAGGCGTGCGTGGGAACATGGAACAACTTCCAAGGTGTTGCATGCTTGCCATGTGTCCGTCAGATGTGAACCACCAGGAGCACCTGCGTAATTGCGCTGCCGTCTCTGTCCTTATAAATACCCGTCTCATCTCGGTCAAAAAATTCTTCTTCCTTCTCGCCACCTCTCGCAAACCCTAGCGCCTCCGCTAGCTCTCGACGACACCGACGACGAAGCGCTTAGCTGCCGCGACTTCCTCAATGCCGTCCTCGCCGGCCGCAGACCTCTACTACAAAAAATACACTTCCGTGATGATACGTGTTTGTCACAGTAGGTCGCGTTTTTTGTCATGCATGTACATCCATGAAAAAATTATGATAGAATCAAGATAGTCATACCTGTGTTGTCGTAGAAGTGTTCCATGACATTACCAAAATTATCATCATGGAAGTTTCCACTTCCATCACGATAAATCGCGCGTCACAGAAGTGCTTTCGTCAAGGGTGACCGACACGTGGCATCCATCGTAACGGAACACCGTTAAGCTATCGGGTCGGGTTTTGGATCCGATAACCCGTTAACAGCCCCGACCAATGGGAAGTTTCCATGTGTAAAATTCTTATTGGCCGGACGAAACACGTGTCAGCTCGTCAGTGGGTCAGATAGGCGCCTATGATATGTCGACACATGCCACGGCCCACCACTGGCCCATTTAACTTACAAAGCCGACCCGTTTGACTTGGTCAAAAGTTACTGGGCTGGCCCATGAAAAGCCTGTTAACGGTCTCTTCGCAAATAGCCCATTTTACTGCCCGTTAACTCAAGGCCCATTAGGTCTTGAAGGAAATCAGCCCAACAACATCATGTGGGCCGTCGAATACAACACCAGCTCATTTCACTTTCGGCCCATGTATGGCCCACGACGTCTTTCGGCCCATATGAGGCCTTCGTATCTTTCGGCCCTTTACAGGCCCACGGTGACTCTAGCCCATAATGAACAGTTATTTTCTTTGTACCCGTTAACGGCCCGTGATTTACATGGCCCGTTTCCAGCCTGTGTTAGCTTTCGGCCTATTGACGGCCCATACGTTCTTGGGCTCCATTTCGGCCCTCGATTACTTCCGGCCCGTTACTGCCCTATTCCCCCAATGGGCCAAATTAGGCCCATGGCAAGAGTCGGCCCGTTACTGGCCTGTTAACCTAATGGGCCAAATTTGGCCCATGGCAAGAGTCGGCCCGTTTCTGGCCTGTTCCCCTAATTGGCCAAATTCGGCCCATGGCAAGAGTCGGCCCGTTACTGGCCGGTTACCCTAATGGGCCAAATTGGGCTTGTCGGTGTCAAAACCGGCGGATCTCGGGTAGGGGGTCCCGAACTGTGCGTCTAGGTGGATGGTAACAGGAGACAAGGGACACGATGTTTTTACCCAGGTTCGGGCCCTCTCGGTGGAGGTCAAACCCTACTCCTGCTTGATTGATATTGATGGTATGGGTATTACAAGAGTTGATCTACCACGAGATCGGAGAGGCTAAACCCTAGAAGCTAGCCTATGGTATGATTGTTGTTTGTGCTACGGACTAAAACTCTCCGGTTTATATAGACATCGGAGAGGGCTAGGGTTACACAGAGTCGGTTACAATGGGAGGAGATCTTCATATCGTATCGCCAAGCTTGCCTTCCACGCCAAGGAAAGTCCCTATCCGGACACGGGATGGAGTCTTCAATCTTGTTTCTTCATAGTCCGGGAGTCCGGCCAAAGGTCATAGTCCGGCCATCTGGAGCCCCCCTAATCCAGGACTCCCTCAGTAGCCCCTGAACCAGGCTTCAATGATGACGAGTCCGGCGCGCAAGTTGTCTTCGGCATTTCAAGGCGGGTTCCTCCTCCGAATACTTCATAGAAGATGTTGAACACCAGGGTAGTGTCCGTTTCTACAAAATAATTTCCACATGCCACCATAAAGAGAATAACATTTGCGCCAATCTAATCTGCTGACGTATTCTGTAGCGTGACCTCACGCCACGGCCAGGCTTTTATTCATTTTACCGTTCCACCTCAACGCGTTTAGCGAGGCGGTTTCCTTGGCACGTCTTGTCAAAGCAGAGATTGTGTCCCCTTATTCCGGGATTCTCATCAATACGGGCGTGGGTAACCCAGCGGCGCCATTAACCGCGGCGCTTGGGAGATAAGCGAGTTTTATTAGGCCGGTGGGGGCTCGTAGCTTCGGCCGCCCACATAAGGGGATATGAATCTACCCTTTCCATTCACGCCTTCTTCCTCCTTTGCTTATTTGCCCTTGCGCACTCGAGCTCCAACGCCCAAGCCCACACATCTCGCCTCGACCTACTCCAACCATGTCCGGAGCGGGAGGCAAGTGGATGGCCTCCTCCGTCACGGAGGGGCACATCAAAAGGTTGCGGAAAGCCGGATACCTGCACAACGACATTGCGCAACGGCTTCCAGACGAGGGGCAGCTCATCCCCACCCCTGGGCCCCATGAGAGGGTTGTATTTCTTCCCCATTTCCTCCGCGGACTGGGCTTTCCTCTTCACCCATTCGTCCGGGGGCTCATGTTCTATTATGGCCTGGACTTCCATGATCTGGCCCCGAACTTCATCCTGAACATCTCGGCGTTCATTGTCGTGTGCGAGGCCTTCCTCCGCATCCAGCCTCACTTTGGCCTATGGCTAAAGATCTTCAGCGTCATGCCGAAGGTCGTGGGCAGACGCCAAGCGGAGTGCGGAGGCGCCATGGTGGGCAAGATGCCCAATGTCACATGGCTCGAGGGCGCCTTCGTAGAGACCGTCAAAGGGTAGCAATCGGGGTGGTTCTATATCACCGAGCCGCGTGACCCTGAATGGGCAGCGGCCCCCGAATTCCTATCTGGCATTCCCACACGGCTCACGTCTTGGAAAGAGACGAGCCTGTTGTGGGGTAATTCGGCAGAAGTGACCACCCTTCAAACCTGCATCAAAGACCTGATTAGCAGGAAGGTTAAACTTGTCACCGTAGTCCAGGTCATGCTCTTCCCCGGATTCTCCCGTGTCAACGACGGGCTTTCAACTTGTGGGAGTTCAACCCGGCCAAGTAC
This sequence comes from Triticum aestivum, assembly GCF_018294505.1. Classification (NCBI taxonomy): domain Eukaryota; kingdom Viridiplantae; phylum Streptophyta; class Magnoliopsida; order Poales; family Poaceae; genus Triticum; species Triticum aestivum. Next base: position 539,282,749 of record NC_057798.1, read on the forward strand.
CAGACTCTATCCCGGCTCTTCGACACAAAGCACAAGGATGCATGGAAGGTGCTATTCAAGAGCTCCAGGTCCCGCCTCCCATCACCGAGGATCGCGGATTCTGCGCCAAGCGCCAAGCCAGTGCGGTGAGCTAATCTTCCCATTACGGGGCATCTGTTTTCCATGGATCTAAACCCCCATCCCTTTCACAGGACTGGCAGAAGAGGGCCGGACTGATCAGCTGTCCGGCTCTTTTGCTCGAAGACCCAGCGAACGCTCGTTTAACGAAGTTGCTGGTTCCGGCACCTCACGTGGTTCCGGAGAAGAAGACCAAGAAGAAGGCCACGGGGACTCGAAAGAGCTCCCGACGCCTGGTGGTGTCGGATTCATCGCCCGACGACCTCGACGCACCTTCCGCCTCAGAAGACGAGGAGGAGGAAGAAGAAGAAGAAGTCTATCCCCCTCCAACGGGGGATGGAAAGAAAAGGAAGGCCGCCCCAACTGGGGAGGCCGGAGGGTCCAAGAAGGGGAAAACCCTTCTGCCGGACTGCGCCTCCGATGCCGAAGATGGCAGGGAGGAATGGCCATCCAGGGTCAAGCCCCTGGCAAAATTGTAAGTGTCCGGGTACCCGAATAACTTATGGCGTTCCTCTATTATTTGGCACTTTCTGACGCTGAATTCAATCATGCAGTCCGCCCAGAGCTCATCTCGACGATTCGTTGAACGGCTCCCTAAATCCGTCGGATGTGAATAGCACTTCACTTCCGACGGCCTCCTCCCCGCTTCCTGCGGACGACGCCGAGGTGGAGTCCCAAAAGGGTCTGAACCAGGAGGAGGTGGTCCTGGAGGCGCCCCAAGGCGACCTCCCGGACTCCAGGCCCAAAGGGGGCGAAGCCCCAGAGGGATCTAAGTCCGGCCCTGGGCCGGACACTGCTCCGGAACCGCCAACGGTTCCAGAGTCCGACAGGTGGCGCCTTCATAAGAAGGGCAAGCCTACACCGCCAGCGACCTTCGTCCATCCGGAGGCGCCGGACAACTTGCTGGAGGCGCTCAACGGCGGCACCATCAACGAAGAACACCGCATTGTTATGAGTGCGGTGATTCAAAAGGTTTAGTCCGCCAAGAGCGGGCTCGCCGAAGCCTGTACAAGTCTGTTAACAGGCTTTGAGGTATGTGTTCAAAACATATAAAAATGTTACCGCATAGACAGTAGCCCCTGATGCTCAGTTCGGCGTTCGGAAAAGAAAAGCCGAGCTGAGGATCTAACAAGATATACACAGGAGTCTAATAAAAATATGTCGATATGGGAATGCAGGCTGCGCTGCTGACCTCTGCCGCACTGACTGCGGAGGTCAATGCATTGAAAGGAAGCCTCGAGCGGTCCGAGAACGAGCTCGGCCGTGCCAAGAAGCAGCTCGAGGACAAGGAGGGTATGTAATACCGTATATAAATGTATATAGAAATACTTGGTTGCAAATAATGACAGGACCAACTTAAATGTTGCAGGGGCCACGGTCGAGGTGGCGACCCTGAAGGAGGCGGTCTCCAAGGCCGAAAACAGTGTGGCCCTGGAGCGCGCCGAGCGAGAGAAGCAGGAGGCGTGGGTGGCGGAGGTGCGGCAAGAGCTCCAGGCTCTCATGGAAAAACACGAGAGTTTGGAGCGTGACTCGAAGACTCAGGAGTCCGAGCTTGCATTAGAGCTTGAGAGTGCCAAAAATGCTAAGGCCGTAGCCCAGAAGGCCCTCCAGGAGATCGAGGCGATGAAGAAAATAGCGGCGGCTAAGGCATTTTTTATGCAAAGCAAGAATATAAAAGTTAATTATCTACTACTTACCCGAATCCGGAGCTCTGCAGGAGCGTTCGCCGATCTGCCCCGTAGTGTGTCTGGTGCCGCCGCATACTACCGAGCCGAAGAGGGGAGCTCGACGAAAAAAGCGTTCTGGTGTCAGTATGCTGAGGCCGAACATCCGGTGCCCCTGAGCGACCAGCTGAAGCAGCTGGTCGAGCTACACAAGGTGGCCGAACAGGCCATGAGAGGCCTCATAGTTCGGCTGTGGCCTGGCGAGGCCATGCCTGGGAGCTACTTCGGCCTGGTGCGGCGGCTGGTGGACGTGTGTCCGTGGATTGAAGTCATCAAGCTCTCCGTCTGTATTGAAGGTGCTCGTTGGGCCCTTGCCCGTGCTAAAGTGCACTGGGGCAAGCTGGACGCGGAGAAGCTTTTGACGGATGCGCCACCGCCGGGCAAGGAGTATCGTACGCCCGAGATGTATTATAAGGGCGTCCTGAAGGGTGCCCGCCTTATAGCAGAAGAGTGCTCCAAAGATGTAATTTTTGAGTAGACTCGCATTTGTTATCATGTACGCTGAAAACTTTGTTCATATGCGCTAAGCAATGCTTGTTAATTTAAAATATTACCTTCTATGCGGACGTTTATCAAATCTGAGAGATGCAAGTCGTCGGCTTCGACCCCCATGCCACGAGTGCTGGGGTGTTCGGGATAAACCTGAGCGCTCTTGTTCCCATTCTTGGGTCCATCTAGGGAGGCGCTCAGCACAACGAACCAGGCCGTCGGACTTATAATGCTTTGTCACTCTCACTTAGCCATAGAATTCTATAATTTTAAATGTCGGTGAAGCCCCTAGTATTCGGAAGACCGAGTTCGGGGCGCTATCCACGCCTGGGCCGGATAAGTCCGGTTCCTCGCTCTAAGCGGCATAAGTCTTTAAGGACTCAAAAAACCTCGCGAACAGCGACCGGTCTCTCGCACTATCATGACGGTCAGTTTTAGCTTTCTCTACTGAGGTGTTAACCCAGCTCAACTGGGGCACAATCGCAGTAGTTCTCCCAGCGCTACCTTAGCCAACGTTGCGGAACGTAAGGTACCAAAACATGGGAGCCGGGCAAACCCAACTATTGACCAAAGACATGATTCGGAGCCGATGCGTATAGTGCTATAAGTTCGGGGTGCCGCACTCATAAGAGTGTTCGGTCTTCTCACACCATGTTGTGGGGTGCTATAGCCCTGGTGTATTGGCCATACCAAAGTGTACGATTGCGTACTGTCATGACTGAACATATTTGTATAAAAAATAGATGAATACAATAATAGATAAGACTTATGTATTGTTTATTAAAAAAGAGCTGGTATGAAAGCAGAACGATACAAATACTGCGATAAGCAAGGGATGGGATTATTTGACATGTCCCCCTCCAGGGGCAAGCTGCATTAATTTAAGCAAAACGGGTATTTAGCTCTTTATAGAGACCACCTGGACATATGACACAGCTTGTTCGCGCCCTGGCTGTTGCATCGTGTGTTCAGCGAGTTTGTTGCCGGACAGGCCTTCCGAATAGTTGGGTCCTAAAAGTATACAAAAATAGAAAACGGCGGAATAGGGAGCCCCTAAGTGCAGTTGAGCCGCATTCTAGGCGTGCCATAGTTATGCCCCTCCCCTTATGCCCATGGTATTTTCAAAGCGTAATTATGTACGCGTGGTACCGATAGCACCATCTGACGAGGGCTGGGGTTGGGGCCGCACTGCTATGCTCGCTCGGATCGTGCCAGCCGGCTCTGTTGTAGGTTGCTTCGGGCGTGCTTGACGTTGTCCGGACGTTTAATGCCCGGATTGGAGAGCTGCCTCGAGAGGCTGCTCTGTACTTCCGCCGCCAGGGTTGCTGTGTGCTCCTCCATTCGGAGAGAGCGTTCGGTGTTTCCATTTACCGTGATGACTCCGTGAGGTCTTGGCATCTTGAGCTTGAGATATGCGTAGTGCGGCACCGCATTGACCTTTGCAAATGCGGTTCATCCGAGTAGGGCATGATAGCCACTGCGGAATGGGACTATGTCGAAGATTAACTCTTCGCTTCGGTAATTATCCGGGGATCCGAAGACCACTTCGAGTGTAACCGAGCCTGTACAGCTGGCCTCTACACCCGGTATGACACCTCTAAAGGTTGTCTTTGTGGGTTTGATCCTTGAGGGATCTATACCCGTTTTTCGCACTGTATCCTGATAAAGCAGGTTCAGGCTGCTGCCGCCATCCATGAGGACTCTGGTGAGGTGAAATCCATCAATGATTGGGTCTAGGACCAATGCAGCGAATCCGCCGTGACGGATGCTAGTGGGGTGGTCCCTTCGATCGAATGTGATCAGGAAGGAGGACCATGGGTTGAACTTTGGGGCGACTGGCTCCAACGCATAGACGTCCTTGAGAGCACGCTTCCGCTCCCTCTTGGGGATGTGGGTTGCATATATCATGTTCACCGTCCGCACTTGCGGGGGGAATCCCTTCTGTCCTCTGTTGTTCGGCGGCGGGGGCTCCTCCTCGTCATCGCTACGTAGCCCCTTGTCTCTGGTTTTGGCACTTAACTTGCCTACCTGCTTGAACACCCAACACTCCCTGTTGGTGTGGTTTGCTGGTTGTTCGGGGGTGCCGTGTATCTGGCACGAGCGGTCGAGTATCTGGTCTAAGTTGGATGGGCCCAGAGGGTTTCTTTTGAATGGCTTTTTCCGCTGACCGGGTTTAGACTTAATCCGGCGTTGACTGCCGTATCCTCAGTATTGTCGCTATTAATGCGACGCTTGTGCTTGTTGCGACGTGACCTGCCATTGTTGTCCTTGGTATCCGAATTACCAGGGCTCTTGGTTATGTTATTGCTGCGAGCTAGCCAGTTGTCTTCGCCCGCGCAGAAGCGGGTCATGAGTGTCGTGATGGCTGCCATAGATTTCGGCTTTTCCTGTCCTAGGTGCCGGGCAAGCCATTTGTCTCGGATGTTGTGCCTGAAGGCAGCAAGGGCCTCGGCATCCGGACAGTCGACTATTTGATTTTTCTTGGTTAGGAACCGTGTCCAGAATTGCCTGGCCAATTCCTCTGGCTGCTGGATTGTGTGGCTTAGGTCATCGGCGTCTGGTGGTCGCACGTAAGTGCGCTCGAAGTTGTCAAGGAATGCGGACTCCAGGTCCTCCCAGCAACTAATTGACTCTGCTGGCAGGCTGTTAAGCCAATGTCGAGCTGGTCCTTTAAGCTTGAGCGGGAGGTATTTGATGGCGTGTAGATCATCACCACGGGCCATATGGATATGAAGGAGGTAATCCTCGATCCATACCGCAGGATCAGTTGTGCCGTCATATGATTCAATGTTTACGGGTTTGAAACCCTCGGGGATTTGATGATCCATTACTTTGTTTGTGAAGCATAGTGGGTGTGCGGCACCCCTATACTGGGCTATATCGTCATATGAGCTTGGTCTGTTGTATTCGGCCCGGCCGTATTTATCGTATCCAGTGTGACGGTTATTATCACATGATGTGGGGCGCCCACGCGATCCATAGGTCGATCTTGTTTGCCTTGCCCTGTCCTCCAGTATGTCTCACAGGTCTGTTGCGTCTCCCCGTGCTTTGGTGTGTTTTGAGCGGTGCCGGGGTGCGGCTTGGTTCGAGGGCCTGAAGGCCTCTCTGTCGCGGCCACGGGGTGGCCGATCGGGTGCATCGTACGCTGGTAATGTAGGTTTAGTTGCTTCCTCCTCAAGTTGGGGTAGCAGCCTGCGCTTTGGGTAGCTCTTGGAGGGGCGCTCGAGTTTATACTCTTCGGCCGCCAGGACTTCGGTCCATCTGTCGGCTAGCAAGTCTTGGTCAGCTCTAAGCTGCTGCTGTTTTTTCTTGAGGCTGCGTGCCGTGGCCGTAAGCCTGCGTTTGAAACGCTCTTGTTCGACGGGATCCTCTCGCACGACGAATTCGTCGTCGTCGAGGCTTGCCTCGTCTTCGGAGGGAGGCATATAGTTGTCGTCCTCAACCTCTCTGTCGGCCGCTCTCTCATGAGGGCTGGCTCCTTCGTCCTCCTGCACTGAATCCTGCTGGAGGGGGTTATCTTCGGCACTGTCCGGCGTGTTGTTATCTCCGGTTCCGGATTCGTTGTTTTTGCTTTGGCGGGATTTAGAGCGGCGCCACTAACGTCGGCGCTTGGGTTGCTTCTTGGAGGGGTCATCCTCCGTTTGTTCCTCGCCATCCCCTGCTTTGGGGGTGTCCACCATGTATATGTCATATGACGAGGTGGCTTTCCAGTTCCCTATAGGTGCTGGTTCTTGGTCGTCTCCTTCATCGGCGTCCATACCGTCGATGTCTTCGGAGTCAAAGTCGAGCATGTCGGTTAAATCGTCGACAGTGACTACAAAGTGGGTGGTGGGTGGGTTTCAAATTTCTTCGTCGCCCGTATCCCAACCTTGCTGACCAGTGTACGGCCAGGGCTCTCCTAACAAAGAGAGAGACTTTAGGGAGTTAAGGATATCGCCAAAGGGCGAGTGCTGAAAGACGTCCGCGGCGGTGAACTCCATGATCGGAGCCAAATCGGGTTCGATCGGAAGGGGTGCGGAAGATTCGGAGTCCGGAACGGAGTCCGGCACCTTGGAGTCACGGGCCTTGCAAAGGACTAGGCTGGTATTTGGCTCTATCGCCGTAGATATTGCGGCTCCTGGGGCGGCGTCCAACCGTTCGTCCCTGGTTAGCGCAGTCGGCTCCGAGCTACTAGTCGGAGCAGACTCCTGAGCGGCACCTCGGGCGCTGTCCAGTGGCAGAGCTAGATCATGCCCATCGAGACAGTGCGGCGCGCTCGGCCGTGGCTCAAATCCGTCGAAGATCAAGTCCCCGCGAATGTTGGCCGTGTAGTTTAGGCTTCCAAACCTGACCTGATGTCCAGGGGTGTAGCTTTCGATCTGCTCCAGATGGCCAAACGAGTTGGCCCGCAGTGCAAAGCCGCCGAATACGAAGATCTGACCGGGGAGAAAAGTCTCACCCTGGACCATGTCGTGGTTGATGATCGAAGAAGCCATCGGGCCTAAAGGCGACGACACAGAGGAACTCTCAATGAAAGCACCAATGTCGGTGTCAAAACCGGCGGATCTCGGGTAGGGGGTCCTGAACTGTGCGTCTAGGCGGATGGTAACAGGAGACAAGGGACACGATGTTTTTACCTAGGTTTGGGCCCTCTCAGTGGAGGTAAAACCCTACTCCTGCTTGATTTATATTGATGGTATGGGTATTACAAGAGTTGATCTACCACGAGATCGGAGAGGCTAAACCCTAGAAGCTAGCCTATGGTCTGATTGTTGTTCGTGCTACGGACTAAAACTCTCCGGTTTATATAGACACCGGAGAGGGCTAGGGTTACACAGAGTCGGTTACAATCGGAGGAGATCTTCATATCGTATCGCCAAGCTTGCCTTCCACGCCAAGGAAAGTCCCTATCCAAACACGGGACAGAGTCTTCAATCTTGTATCTTCATAGTCCGGGAGTCCGGCCAAAGGTCATAGTCCGGCCATCCGAACACCCCCTAATCCAGGACTCCCTCAAGGCTCATGGCAAGAGTCGACCCGTTTGTGGCTTGTTAACCCGTTGCGCCGTTTCCAGCCCGTCCTATGGTGTGGCCCATTAACGGCCCGTTACCTTGCTTGGCCGATACCAATTACGCCCGTTTACGGCCCATGTAGACCCATTTATCCGAAGGCCCGAGGATGACTGATTCTACGACCCTGCTGGAGGCCCATTTATCGACGGCCCGTAGGAGACCCATGGATCCTACGGCCCGTATATGGCCCATGGTAGTTGCGGCCACTAGCAAACCAGGGAAAAAGAAGACTAGGAAATAAATAAGGCCGAAACTAACGCTAGGCTATTAAGGCGATTGCACAAATTACATCCACTCGGCATCAAAGATCGCCACCAGTGCAAACATAGGGAACACCCTACACTATACAAAAATGGCTTGCTGTTTTCTTCAGCCGGTGGCTGCACGTTAAGAATAAATTTTGTATCGCACCAAAACAAATTACAACTATATAACAAAAGGAAGGTTGGCATAAAACTTAACAGTCTAGCAGATAAATGCACCACCAGAAGTTCAGAAGCTCAACTCATTTGACCTGACTGTTACATTTTCATGTTGTATTGTCCGATGGAGCACCATAACCCTCGCCTTCATTTCCCCTAGGCTCCTGAACAACATAGGAAATGTCTGATAGTCTGGTTTCAAAACCATGCATATCTTGACAACATCGAACAATGTCTCTCCTTGTTTCACAAAGGGTCTCTATTAGGGAATGGACTTGTGTCTTGAGCGCAGATACAACATTGCTTTGAGCTTGCATATCTTGATGATGAGGCAGTTTGGACGATATGCCTTAAGAACCAACCCAGTATTACGCAGGAACGTGCTTTTGGCACTGTTAGTGGACAGGTACTGACCCACTGCAGCAAGAGCTAACATTGCGGTTATAGTTGCCTCGCCACCTTCAGAAGGTGGCAGTTCCACCATTTTTTCCATAGCTTGCTGAAAAGTTGAGGTTTTACATTAGTAGTACCAGAACAGAAGATATTAAGGAGGCAGCAAAACCAAACAAAATAGCTTGGGTCTATATACAGAACTTATTCTGGTGAACCCATGTAAAATATTAGTTGTATTTTATTGCAAAGTACATAGTAAAACCAGGTTCCAAACATATGACCATGTACCATCGCTAATGTATTGTCTATTTCTTCACATTGTATTGAGGGCTAAGGATAAAGAGACGAAGTTTATAATATGATAAGCATAGTATGACATCATTCATATCACAAAACAACTCAGAACAGACAAACAGGCAATTGTAATGTTGTGTGGGCAAGTCCAGCACGGATCTAGATTACGGGTCAAGATCAAAGGAACATCACTCCTCTCTTTTAAACCTTGTAAGGTGCAATGATACGCTAAGACAATTGTGTATAAAATTGAAAAGAGTAATAGACATTGGCTGCAAACCATGAAGTTCAAGGCACAAGTCAAAGTAAGTAGTAGTTAAAAGGCATGAGGATTGTGGACTTACAACAGCGGCTTTGACTGGTGTAGTCATGCCCTTCTTCTTGCTGGTGTGACAGTCCTTGAAGATTTCCATAGCATTTGGTTCAGGTACTTTTTGGTCCTTGCGGGCTTTCCTCTGCATTTCGAACAAGTCAATATAGATCCGATGATATGGTACAGCGAAAAGAGTGAAACAATAGCTAATTACAAGAGCCTTGCAGTGTGCAATATAGCTATGAGATCCTGTCGTCTGTTGGAATTTCACTTTCATACGGTTGGCCTTGTTCTTTGAACAGTTCACCTACAAGAAGATAGATTTGTGTGGCACATGCATAAATAGGACTTCAACATGTGATCTGATCACATATATATAATGTACCTGATACTTCGGATCAGACCAGTGTTTAACAAGGCCCCTCTAGTCTTCATCCGATATATTTTCGACTGGAGATGTTTGGGAAAGTTCACTGTTAGCCTTGCCTTCAAAGTGAGTTTTCCTCAAGTTATACCGATAGTGTTGCAGAGCAGACTTGAAAACATGGGTGCAAGCTTGTCTGGTTGCATCATCTTGGCTATCCAACTTGAACCTCATCTGTTGAAAATTATGGGAGTCTCATTATCAGCAACCTAGAAAGTATGGGACAGAGCAAGACGATATTACTAGTTTCCATACATAACCATACTTACAGATAAATGGTCGCGGAAGGTGTTGAACTGGGTTTCGTCTTTGTCATTCCTGTACTGAATCCATGTTGGGAGGATACGTACATGACACCTAACGACAACCGCTGCCTCTGATACTAACCTGGCTGACTCTGTAGCATCACGTGGCCTTTTTAAACCTGCCTCAAAATGGATATCCATTCTTCCTCCTCTAAATTTAGTTAACCTATCTAGCATTATCCCTGATGTTTGTTTCCTCTTGCTCCTAGGTGCTAGTCCAACAACGAACATAGGAAGTATTAGTGTTCATCAAACTATGAGACTACATATAAAGAAGCATGCAACTGTAACTTGACTCCAGCAACTACCTTCTTGTTGTTGAAGCTCACAAGGTTCATCTGATATTGCCAACTCGTCTTGTGTCAAGAGTGCTTGGGAAGTAGTGTCAGGTGGCAAGGGAGCTTGGGAACATGCTGCTAGCTTAGTTGACGCACGAGTAAGTCGTGCAGCTGGTAGTACTGTGGTAGGTGTTGCAAGAACTAGGGCTGTCTCTGCTTGTTTGGTGACAGCTATTTGTATCTATTTGGATTTTTTTGCAACTCGTGTAGCATGGGATGGCGTGTTTGTAGAATTTTCCGCTAGACTTTGACCTTCTATTGCACCATCAGTACAAGCAGAATCTGCAGGATTCATCCGCTTCTATTTCCCTACCATTCTGTGTTTCTTCCTCTTTCTGTGTGCCATGTTAAGTCAAGCCGACAAGAAAAACGAATAACAATTTAGTTCTTCAGAACAAATTGTTGTGTGATGTAGACAAACTAAACTTTGATGTTAGACAACCACATGATAGGAGGATGTAATATGTATGAAAAACAGGATGGAAGAGATAACCAGAACTATGATGTGTAAACTAAGAAGAAGACATTTCACCAAATTAGAAGCAATGGAATGGAAGGTAGACACCATATGAAAGATGCTACAAATATTGCTCTGCCAAGTTAACAGTGTCTCATCATAAATGGCATTTAAACAAATGTGAAGCAGTACAAGAAATAAATCATATGTAAGATGCAAACAACATCACACTACCATGTTAGAGGTCTCTTGTCATTAGTGCCATTTCATATTCACAACATTGCATATTTACAGCTTATGATGTGTAAACTAAGGAGAAGGCATTTCAACAAATTAGAAGCAATGAAAGCTAGACACCATATGAAAGATGCAACGAATATCACTCTACCAAGTTAAAACTGTCTCGTCATAAGTGCCATTTCAACAAATTAGTAGTACAAGCTAGAAAAGAATGTGAGATGTAACATATATCACACTCTGAAGTCAAACGTGTCTTATGATAAGTGATTGTTGCAGGTTACACAACAGTAGTAATTTGATGTAAGAACATGGTGTGATAGACAGATATTGTATGTTCTAAAAACATGAACACGTGTCTTATTCAAGTATAATGTGTAAAGTAAGCAGATGGAATTCAACAAAATTAGAAGCAATACAAGCTAGACATCACACATAACATGCAACCACATATAACAGTGCCAAGTTAGAGGGAGCACCGGTGATGCTGCACTAGGGGAGACGTGCTCATCATAAACACAGCTTTGTTGAGTATCTATGCATGTGTTTTCTTGGAAATCATCTTGGGGGTGTGGAGGAGTAGAAACTGTAGAGGCCCTCCGTTCAGAAGGAGCACCTTTATCCGCTGCCTTGCTAACTTCCTTCCGCTTTATTGATTTTGAATTGTCAAGTAAAACCGACAAGAAAAAAGCAATAAAATTCTCTCTTTAGAACTCATTCATGCATGATACTGACAATCACTACTTTGATGTAATGCAAACACATGATACCAGGATGGAATATGTACGAAAAATAGGACGGCATGGCATGTTCACAACTGTTTGTGTAAACTAAGCAGAAACCATTCCAGCAAATAAGAAGCAATGCAAGCTAGACACCACATGAAAGATGCAACCAATATGACTCTGCCAAGTTAAAAGTGTCCCATCATAAATGGAATTTCAACAAATTAGAAGCAGAGCATGCTATAAATCATATGAAAGATGCAACTAATATCGCACTTCATATACTAAAGGTGTCTCGTCATATTGATTGATGCGGGATACAAAAAAAAACAATAGTTTTATGTAAGGACATGCTTAATAGATAGATGTACTATGTACTAAATACAGGAAGGCATGTCACATTAACAGGTATAATGTATAAGCTAAGCAGACTAGCACATGCAGTTTAACCAGATTGGAAGAATTACAATCTAGACACCATATGCAACATGCAACCACATATCATGCTGCCAAGTTAGAGCAAGCACTTGCGATGCTAGTGTAGGGGAAATGCTGTAATCAACTACAGAGCTATGTTCACTATCTTCATCTAGCATTTCTGTTTCTTGAGAATCATGTCGGGCTGCATTCTTTAAATGAGGAGTAGTCCCCTTGCCTGCCTGCCTCGTCATAAGTGATTGATGAGGGATACACAAGAACATTAGTTTGATGTAAGAACATGGTTAGTACACAGATGTACTAGTATGTACCAAAAACAAAAAGGCATGTCATATTCAAAGGTATAATGTGTAAGCTAAGCAGATGCAATTTAACCAAATTGGAAGCAATACAAGCTAGACATCCGGCTGGAGTGGTGAGCATGATCATCTAGGACCTCAAAGCCTGGTGGGAAGCGGGTCGCTTCGCCACCATCGCAACTTTTTAGTTGGCTTCCAGGTGGTGCCTATCTTTGCTGGGCTTGTCACTGGCTCAGCCAGTGCCCTGACTAGCTATTTGTCTCACGGGATGGTGGTTCATGTAAAAAATATCTTTCCTTATCAGACCGACTTCGGCCTTTCGAATACAAGCTAGACACCATATGGAACATGCAACCACATATGACACCGCGAAGTTAAAGCAAGCACCTGGGATGGTGGTTCATTGCGAGCGAGGTCATCAACTCCAGAGCTATGTTTACCGTCTCTATCTGCTGACACTGCACCCTTTATAGCGTTGTAGTGTGTCGTGCATACCCGCGAAGAAAGCTGGCACGACTTCTCTCTTTTCTTTGCTGCTTCTCTTTCGGCAGACTCTGAAATACCCTTGCATAAAAACACAATAGTGAGAGTACGGGTGAAGTGTGTGCAGAACTAGTGCACTGTAAAAGTAGCAGATAGCAGGTGGCTGAAAAATAAATGACGGGAGACATATGATAGCTCTACAACATTGCATGGCAAACAAAATTAGATTCTACTCCATATGATTTTGTAATATATGAGCACAGGAAATGCAGGTACTCCTCCAGCACACCACCACATGTGGTCATATCTAAGATAATAGTCGACTGAAAATAAATAGGTCAGTCGATTTTTTTAATGAACCGTCCGATCTATAAGGAACAGGAAGATGGCCTTCGTCTACCTCCCGCCAGTCACTGTTGATGATCTTTCTCGAACCGCCAGCGACCACCAGCCCAGACCCCTGCCTCCGCCGCCCTGCCCTCCCCTCGACCTCACACCACCGCCGTGCTTGGCAGCGCCCCCAGGCCATCCCTTTAATCCCGGCCGACCTCCAGTCTCCAGATTGGGCGCCAGTAGATCTAGGCCGCACACGCCCCTAAGATAAACACCAAGGCGTTGCTTCCTCGATGTAATAGGCGTACTAGCGCCTGTTACGCTGGGGAATGCTTCAATTAATTGGGAATCAACTGGCCAAAAATTGAAATTCAGGGGGGCGACGGAGCTCTAGCTAAGGTAACATAGTATATGAGGAGAAACCTTGTGCATCGTGTGTTACTAGGAACATCTAGTATAAAGAAGAAGCGGTCAACTAGTGTCTTCTGTGGGATGAATACCGTGCAAGCAGACACATAAGATTTGCACGAATAAGGGAAGAGGAGTACCCGTATCAGTTGCCAGTGTGGTGTCGATATGTCGCAGCGATCTTCTTGTTTTTCCCGGGGGAACCGATGTTTTGGAGAGCCGTTGTTCCTTGGACAAACCCATTGCCAAATTGTTGACTGTGTTGCCGTGGCCATATA
>NC_057798.1:539296668-539307458 GCF_018294505.1 Triticum aestivum
TGAACTGGCTCGGGTACGGACTTCTCGGCCTCGGCTTCAACTACTTGCCGTGGAGGGCGTTGCGGTTGAGGTTGCGGTGGACACCGACGTCGGGGTATCGGCTCCGGTGTGATGGAGGAGGGCGGCGGTTGATGGGTGGGATGGGGTGGCGGACGGAGGATGCCGGGGTTTCGCGGCTGGTGGAGAGGTAGTTTTGGCGCCCACGGAGTACGAATGGGGGATCGGACGGGTTGGGGGGACCATGTTTCGGTCTGGGACGCGCTTGTTTTTGGCTTTTTTGAACAGAAGATGGGACGTGCTTGTTTGAAATTTGGGGAAAGTACAAACTTTGCCCCCCTCTTAAATTTCGGACCTACTGTGGGTAGGGGGCAGGATGGTAATCCCGGGTGTCCCAAATAGTGGGCGGGAGCGATTTCGGCCGCGCGCATGTGTGCTTAGGCGGCCATTGTGTATGAATGTTTTTCGGAGGCGGTTGTGTGGCATCTAGATGAAGCTACAAACCTACCCCGGTTTAGACCTTTGGACGTTGGGCCGGTAGGATTCATGGGTCGGAGTTATTAGAAAAGTAATTTCCTTGTACTACCAAACATTGGTCTCACGCACCCTAACAAAACATTGGTCTCACGCGGTTTCGGGCGGGTAGAGGCTCTTTCGGTGCTTCATTCGAAATTTTGAAACACAAGCATTCACGTTTAGTGTACTCTTGAACTATGAGGATTGACCTAAATAGACAACATTATATTTGGCCTTCTATGTTTGAAAACCTCATTAAATTATCTGCTTCTTTTTGAAATTTTGACACTTGAAAATCCTGTAACTACGATTATTTTGGAATGGAGGAGTTAAATTTGAATCTATTTTGTACACGACTACATATGCTATTATGTACAAAATCAGAGCAAAGATTGGTGCCCCCATAATTTAGGTATGGTTTACAAATGCCATGATATCAAATTCAAATAATTGAATGGACTTCATGTTGAATTCGATTTTTTAAACCACCATAAGTTGAATTCAAATGTATGCTAGTTCATAGGTAGCTATTTATAATGTCCATTGTGTAACTTTCGTATGTATAATGTGCTTTACACACACAACATGAACTATACTCACGTTTATATTCGATTGCTAAAGCGATGGATTGTCTGGAGTTCAAAATACTAGCTATGTGGATCAATTGTGTCGAATAATAACATAGACATGCTCAAATTCGATAGAATCTAGATGTCTGATGGATCAATGACCGCTCCTTACATGAATTGAAATATCATGATCCCATCCTAATATTTGGATACAATTTATATCTTTAATCAATGTGTAGACCAGTCTTTTACGTGTAGTTTCACTCTCCATCGGTGGTCTCTCACACATGCTCACACACTCTCTCCCGAGGTGTCTTTCTCGCACACATGCTCTAGATATAACCCTCCCTGCCTCTCGTAACCATTTACAACTGTTTTCACTAACCTTTATCACAAGCACTCTTCCTCTCGCAAACATACACACGCACAATCCTCATCGACCCTTTCTATATACGTGGACCTGCCTACGCGTCTCATGTACACACATTATCTTTACGCCTGTCTCTCATGCATTGTCTCACACCTCTCTTCCTAATCGACGAGTATGATTCTAGCAGAGCATTCTGTAGGATGCCCCTTAAAGTTAGGTTGGATGAATAATAATATCAGAGATAAAGGGTTTACCTTAGTCCGAGAACCTAGGGTTACAAATCCTATCCGGCTTTGTCAGTGGACACAGAGTCCTTCACAATTCTGCTATCTTTGTCTTGTACGACTAGTCATCCATGCGTCACGGGTCGACCAATGTGGCGCAGGACGGAACCGAACGAAGGGCCTCACCTCGACCCACCGGACCTCACGCGGTGACACACCCTCTGCCCCAGGTCTCATTATCTTCTCACACCCACACATACCAACACAAACACCACACACACAGAAAAATTCTCCCGGTGCCTCTATTCCCTCCCCCCTTGCGTATACACACTCAAGGGAATGGAACCTCTTGTCATGACATCATATTTGTCTCTCTCTCTCTCACTCTAGACCACTCTCATTTCTCGTGCTATCTCTCCCACCCCCACCCCCCGTCGGCCCCTCTATCCATGCCTCTCTCGAATACGTAATACACACACATACCTCTCTAGGCCCCTCCAAATGCATCAACTACACATTCACACATGTTACATCACGTACCCCATTGATCTAAAAAGCCCTCTCTTCACGTTTATTTCGCATACAACATTCCTTTTGAATAAAGTGTGGCCAAAAAATTATTTTAGAGTTTCTACATATCTACAACATTACAAAGTTATATGGAGGAGTACGAACGCTATTTTGCATTGCATGGTGCCCACAATGATATTTATTCCGCACTGTGAATTTGTATATTTTTATACTATATACAAAGTTAGTCATAATAAAGAGAAACGAAGAGCATCTCTCTCTCCATCGCATACCCCCCCTGTACACCCCTTTCACGTATGCACACAAAACTATCTCCAGGTCCTCTAAAAGTAAGCCCCTAGAAAATTCACGCATGTTTCATCTTTCTCTCATGATATATGCAATGACGATCATTGGATTTGAAGCGAAAGCACGATACGTACATTGGACTTCAGAATCCACTCATTACGGTCACCATTTACGTTTAGTGGTTATTATACAGTCATGGGCTCACCCTACAACTCTGTATTTGCTCATGACATGACTAGTTGACCAGTTAAACGCTCCACGTGGCACCTCTAGTGTTGCATCACATTATCTCACTACCATCGTGCCCACCTGTCGACTTGTATCTACTCTACATCTACACTCTTATAAAATACACAAAATACACTCTTATAAAAAACAGAGTTGGTGATGATGGTGTGTCTGCCATCCTGCAATATAGGCCGTCCAATTTATATCTGACGGATAGGAAAGAAACTATGGCAATTTTGCAAAAAGGTACCCACACACCTCTCCACATTTGCAAATAAGGCCTTCCCTCGTTCATCCTTTTCTCTCACAAGATAAACAACTCATACAAATGCATCTTGATGTTACGTGCAACGCACGGGCATCTTGCTAGTAAGAATGAAAACAAACGACAAAAAAATATTTGGACGGTGGTTTGAAGTCATGACCGCGGGCACAGCGGATAAGGTGGCCTTGTATTGGTATGTTGAGTTGTCTGTTTTAACTCACAGGAGCTGGTGTGGTGATTATACACACACGCACGCATGCACACGAACTACATCCACGCAACACTCACACAAACACATGCACCCACGCACGCACGCAACACTCACACGTACACACGCAACACTCACAAGCACACACGCACGCATGCATGCACACACCAGTACACCACACGACCAACACACACTCTCACGCTCAAGTGCTCAACCTACACGTGCATGGGCACACATCAGGCCCTGACAGACACATACACAACCAGGTGATTCCTGCGCACGGGTTAGAGCCTTGTCACGCTTGCGTAAATTTGTGTTTATCTGACCTTTTCCTATGCGAACTGACAGGTGGGACCCACAAGGAACGTGGTCAATTTAACTAGTCAACATGGCGCCACGCAGACTATTTGGCCGGTCAACAGAGTGCAATCCGATGCTGAACTGTGAGCAAGTGATCGTATAATCACCACAAAATGTATATAGTGACCATAATCAGCTTATTCTGAAGTTCGGTGACTGTATTACGCTTTTCTCTCTATAGGCCCTCCAAAACTACATCTCTACACGTTCTCGCATGTTACATCTAACAAATATGCAATACAGCACTACTACTACACTCTAACACAATAAATCATATGTGTTTTTAGTTTTACTAGATATCATATTGTTACTTATAATTATTCAGTTTGCATACATTAAAATTGCCTTTGAAATGTATGGCCAGTATCATCTACCGCGCGGGAAAAATCCCGCCAGTTTTACTAGATATCATCCTGTTTAATCGGGTTTGTATCGATGGATCGTGCGAAACAGCAAAACTATAGTACTATACTGTACAAGTGACAGTTCACTGGGTCGTCGTGTCGTCTACTCCTCCGTCGTAAGAGTGGAGCGCTCGCTTTCATAAATCTTCTAGTCCCTTTCGCCGACATGTGGGACATCAAGCTACCGAGTCCACGTGCCATACCGGAATACAGTGCAGAGCAGCCGGGGTGAAGCACCCCAGTCATGGCGCCAGCATAGTAATGAGCAATGAGGCGTCAAATCACAAAGCTCCACCTTTCCCGTAGTTAAGTTGGAGGGACGAAGTAATAATGCTAAAAAAAGAAGTTGGAGGGACGAAGCAACCATCATTTCACTCGTTACTTAATCTGCTTCTCCCTCATCTTCTTCAACTTAACCACGTGTTGCTTCTGTCGTTGTTCTGCCTCATGTGGGATGCGGATCGGCTTGGTAAAGCACTGACACATGGGACCGCATGTTAGCAAACCGCCAGGACAACATCCTCCGAAAATAAGAAGCCTAATCCTAGAGTTACAAAGGGCTACGTAGCTGATACGTATACTTTCCATCTAATCTATATATGCCCCCCTGATTTTCAGGTGAGGTGGGCCTAATCCTCTCCTTTAATCCAATCAAATAGTCCCACATCACATCAGTTCGTAACTTTATGTAAACCTTTTACGTGGATATAGCATTGCTCAAGTAAGAAACCTCCCCCGCCATCCGCGTGGCAAAATCACCTCCTTTTTACTAATCTTGATTCTATATTTTTTAGATCAATATAATTGAGATTTGTATAGATAGCACATAGGAGCAAAACCAAGTGGTACGGTTAAGGGCATCCACAATGTGTAGCCAAATGTGAAAATAGCTTTTGGCATCGTGGGAACCATTGTGGACGGTGTTGCCAAAGCCAAAAAGATGGAACTGAAGCTCCCTGATTGATTGATTGAAGGAATAGAAAAAAGCAACATCTCTCCTCTTTCTCCCATGCTTGGACGCATGTAGTACAGTATAGAGCACAGATTCTACTCCCCTGTCCCTTCTATCACAAGTCACAATGCAGCGAGGTGTCAAATCACAATAGCACGGACGAAGCAACCATCATTTCACTCTTCGCTGACTCCACTTCTCCATCGTCTTCTTCGATAAACCATCTCACCGCACTAGTACTCCTAGTAGTACTAGTAAAGGACTTCCTGGATGCAAATAAGGCGGTTGTCTCGGCTTGCAGGCGGCACTTGCGAACGACTTACCGTGGTCTCCCTCAATCGTGTTCTCCGTCGAACGCACTTCGCCAAACCACAAAAAAAAGATATCGTCGATGTCACCGCAATGGGGAAGGAAGTCAAATATAGTTACTACCTCCATCTTTTGTGTACACAAGTTCAGTATATCAAAATTACAATTTGCAAAGGGCCACTAACACTAATCGAGGCAAAATTGATGGGGATAGAAACCAAGGACATTAATATCCCCCACATGCATGCGGAAGTGAGAAGGTTGGTTTGCATGGCGCTGCATTAATCAAGTGATGAGGAGTGAGATGGTTAGCTCTTTGGTCTTTGGAGAAAAAAATACGCACTAATTGACACGTGAAACGAGGATTTTATCGATTAAATCCCGCGAAGGAAAACCCCGCCTTTATTTTTCAACACTAGTACTCCTAGTACGTACGTACTTATCCTGTTTGGGTCTAGGACTTGCATTGCCAAACTTCGCCACACATTTTTGCCAAGCTTGCCTTAAGTTTTCAAAATGAGAAGCAGGTACACTTGCGCACGGCTGTCACGGTCGCACTGCACCCTGACACCGTCGCTCCTACAGCGCCGCGGTCGCACCGCACCCTCACACAGTCGCTCCTGCATGCCGCAAACCCAACCAAGGGAACGCACCCTCACTGACACGTGATGTCGCATGTGAACAAACCAAACACAGCCATCCTATCGCTGACACATAATTTTCATTCATAGAGTATGTTAATCCAACCGCATGTTGGGGAGTATCCATACGACCCGTGCGGTGGTCTGTTGGGGAAGAAGAAGACGTGAGGAAGAAGGAAAGAAGGGTTAGGAGACGTAGGATATTCATACAACCGCCTGAAATGGTAGACTGACCCAAGTCAGGTGACTTGCATAACAAATATATATTTTTACACAGCAAAGATCCATAAAAACAACAACATAAAGAAAACTATCACTGCTCGCGGAAAGAGACGGCCTCGTCGTCTTTGGCTGTCGGCGTGAACCAGCCGTCGCTGCCGACCTGTGTCTCCGCACTGTGGTTGTCCTCGGCCTCCAGCTACTCGTTCAAGAGGAGCATGCGGGCGCTTTGCACGGACAAGAGCACAGCCCGGTTCAAGTCGAGGACATCCGGTTCCGCCTGCAGGAGGGCCGCGATGGCAACGGCATCCGCGCGCTCCGCGTCGAGTTGAGCCTCCGCCGCCCGGTTCAAGTCCAGGATGTCCGGTTCCGCCTGCAGGAGGGCGTCGATGAGAGCGGCATCCGCGCGCTCTGCGTCGAGTCGAGCCTCCACCGCCCGGTTCAAGTACAGGACGTCTGATTCCGCCTGCAGGAGGGCGTCGATGAGAGCGGCATCCGCGCGCTCTATGTCGAGTCGAGCCTCTGCCGCCCGGTTCAAGTCCAGGACGTCATGTTCCGCCTGCAGGAGGGCCTCGATGGCAGCGGCATCCGCGCGCTCCGCCTCAAGTTGAGCCTCCGCTGCCTGGTTCACATCCATGACATCCGGTTCCGCCTGCAGGAGAGCCTCGATGGCAGTGGCATGTGCGTGCTCCGTGTCGAGTTGAGCCTCTGCCTCCCGGTCCTCCTTTAGTATCGCCATGTTGAACCGCTGGTCCGCCTGCACCATGGGGGACTCGGACGCCGGCACGAAGTCGACGTCCATCGTCTCATACCCATCGGGGGCCTTCTACAGCGCGACCTCTGCCATGAACATTGGATCGGCTTCCTCCTCCTCATAGCTTGGCTCCAGAGAACTTGGGGATTGGCCCGCCGCAAAGCGAGCTTGGGAACCGAAGTCTGTGGCGCCCACCGCTGCCGCGATTTCTGCGCGGCGCTCCGGCGTCAGCATCTTGTAATAAGTGATCTTGCGGCGCACCATGGCTTTCCGGCGAACTAGGGGACGCTTGATGCGGGCTAGGGGATCGAAAGGTGGGGGAATGGGCTGGAGATTTGGTGTGGATTTAGGGCAGTGGCTGGCGAAGGCCGAGCAGCGAAGGTTCTGGTGTGAATAGAGGTTCCGGTGATGACCGGTCAATCGGTTTTGACTGTACATCGCTCTTGTCGCGTTCGTGTTGCAGCCCGGCATGCTGGACCCTCCAGGTCACTCACCGAATGGAACGCGCTTCGTTTTGTGGGACCGCGGTTGAGAGCAAACCGACATCTCTCCCCCTCCCCCTCCCGCGTCATTTATTATACCACCACTCCCTCCATTTTATGCAGAGTAAATAAAAACAGAGGGAGTACACTACGAATGAGGCCGAACCCATTGAGTAACTAACATGCGGGGCCTAGCAAGCATGGGGTCTGCCAGTAAGTGACCGAAAGGGAGGGTAAGGCAGGGATACCTACGTCAGAGGATCCACTTCCACTATACTACTTTGACCAAATGTTAGAGTAATAATATATGACATGCAACTTACACAAATGTTAGAGTAATAATATATGACATGCAACTTACACAAAGCATACAAGGTCTAATGCATTTTTCAAGGCTAACTTTGACCAAATGTTAGAGTAATAATATATGACATGCAATTTACACAAAGCATATGGTCAAATTTGTATGTGAAAGCACTTTCCAATGATATAATTTTCACATTATACATCTCATTTACTATTAATCTTGTCAATAGTCAAATTGGAAACCATCTCGAGTACAAATCTAGGAGTACGTACGAATCTAACAATATTGATTGGGCGTTGTTGAATGTTGATACCTTTTTGATCAAAGTAGAGATACTTTGACTACACATAAAACTTATATGTAAACTAGAAAGGATAGGAGGGAGTATATTTTACGTTCAAAAATGAAACGAACATTGAATACCCTTTATATATGATTTGTGGATGCTATGATCACCGGTTCAAAATTTTGAATCCACCTTAGGTATCACGTGCCCCCACTCGTTCCCTCTCATTTTCATCTCAGGGTCCGAAGATCTATTGAAAGAGGACTAGGGTGGGTACATGCGAATGATACTCGGCGGAATGTTCAAATGAGGCATGCGGGAGGATGGACTCGACTGGAGGGCGACATGATCAATGGAGAAGAGGGTTGGAGAGGAATGAGAAATAAGCAAATGCCACATGATTATACTTGAACGGCTCAAATAAACAACAAGTTGTCTCGCTTGGCCTACATAGTGAAAGGCCTAATGGGCAACGCGGAGCATTGACGCTCGAATATGGCCGGGAAAACAGGGAAACCGACATGTGGGGCACACCTGTCGGGATGACGTAGCGCAGACTAGTCCAATGGAGGAGCTGGCCCACGACCTCCTGGCCACCGACAACCGTTCATGTGGGTTGTTGGGGCCAACAACGGGGCGCAGCTCCAGCACCGCCTCTGGACACGGCGACCGCGGTGAGCGACACGCTCATATCGTTGCTAGACACGGTCGGTTTCAGTGTGCCGAGGGTGGCGTTTGGTTTGTGCCCAAGGTTGCCCCATCAAAGCATTAGGTAGCCAAAATTTTGGTTGAGGTATTGGTTGCCCATGATTTGGCCGACATTGGCAAGAAAAATGAACAAGAGTTGGCTAGAGTTCATTGGCATGCCAAAGAAATGGCAACCATCCAAACAAAGATCAATCTTTGTGTCATGAACAAAATTTTGGCTGAGGTATTGGTTGCCCATAATTTGGTCGACATTGGCACGAAAAATGAACTAGAGTTGGCTAGAGTTCATTGGCATGCCAAAAAAATGGCAACCATCCAAACAAAGACCAATCTTTGGGTCATGAACAAAATTTTGGTAAGGTGGACTTTGGCCACAATCCAAACACACCCCAACACACGGCTCGTCGAGGATGCACGAGGCGCCGTGACGCGTCCGCGGAGTGGTGTAGTGCGGCCAACTGCATCCTCTGGACCTGAGACCATGCCGGGTCGTCTTGCTTTTTCAATGACATGCGGGGATTGCATGTGAGCAAAGGGCATCTCCAACGTTGCCACGATCGCAACTGACTACCCTGGCACACCAAAACCCTCGTCCCTCGTGCCGTTGCGCGGTGCGTTCCCAGCCGGCGCCAGCTTCCCGCATTCATGCTGTCCGTTCGTATGTCGTCGTTAAGAGGCTCGGTGCCCGAGGAACCAACTCCGGCGACTTAATGACGCACCCGGACGCTTGGCCTCACCGGAATGCGCTACTTAAACCGGCAACGCCCAGCTAACCTCCACACCATAGCGCATCATCCTCCTACCTGGCACCACATCCGCCATGACCGCAAGTGCGAACACTCTACGTGAGAGCTTGTCTTCGGTGATGAAGCTCGAGGTCGCCGCCCTCACTCAAGTCGCCTCTCACGACGCAATAGCGGCATAGCCGGACGCGGATGCGACCGCACAAGCGATGGCCATGCTGGCGGCCGACGACGGGAGCACCGTCAGCCACGCGTCCTACTTGCCATCGTCCAATGTCCGACACCGCCGAGGTCACGGACTCCTCCGAGGATGAGTAGGGCATGGGAGGCGGCAGGGCATGGTGTGCCAACTGGCCGGTCCGTATCCCGTGTTCTACTCTTCCTCGTCGGAGACCGCACCTTCACTTCACGGGTCTTGAACCCCGCCCCCGTACATAGAGATCGCAGATGGAGGATGTCGGTCGCCGCCGTAGAATAGGTTTAGGGTCGGGTTTCTTTTATTTTTCTGTCCTATAAAAGTTTGAAATGTAATGAAAATCTGTCGTGTTTGCATTAATCTCGGCTGGTGTATATGAACTTTCACAATAATATACATATTGTAGGAGTACTAGCAAGATGCCCGTGCGTTGCACGGAAGATCAAGATCTTGTGGGAGAAAAGGATGAACGAGGGAAAACCTTATCTGCAAATGTGGATAGGCGTGCGGGTAAATTGTCATAGTTTCCTTCCTATCCGTTAGATATAGATCGGACGGCCTATATTGCAGGATGACAGGCACACCATCATCACCAACTCTGCATCTTATTGAACCGAGACAAATCTAACATGCGAAGTAAAATAAACACATAGGGTCTATACATACACAAATTATCTTAGGCACTCCAATAGTACGTCCACTACACATTCACGCATTTCACATCTTTCTACATCTACGGGAACCTATGAAAGGGTTAACGTAAATTGCCTCTCTCTCTCTCCTCCCCTGATTTTCATGGTGGTGGGCCCCTCCCTCCCCCCAATCTACAATCAACAGCTCACACGTTTCACATTACGTTAATTACGTAACTGGGATTACGTAGGTGTAGCATTACTCGTCCTAAAAAACCCAACTAAACCAACCTCCTAGCATACTGCGCGGGAAAAGACCCGGCCGCACTGTTTTAGTCGGGATTACCGGATTACTAGTAGTAGTATCGATGGATCGCGCGAAGCAACAAATTTTTTTGTTGAGGGGGCGAAGCACCTAGTTTAAAAGGAAAAAAGGCGGTACACTCACAGCACTCCTGTCGCGGTCGCATTGCACCCCACACACGTTCGGTCCTGCACACGGCTCACACAAACGGAACGCGCTTCGGCTTGCCTCTTCACTGAGACGTGGGACTGCACTTGGAGAAACCGACCATGCGCCAAACTCCCCCCGCCCACCGCG
>NC_057798.1:539676314-539679039 GCF_018294505.1 Triticum aestivum
GCGCGAGGGCGCGGGGCGGCGTGCGCGGGCCCGGGCGGGCCTGCCCTGGGCCCCACGGGCCGCCGGCAGTGGCTGGAGGCGGGAGGCCACGCGGCGCCCTCTGATTGGCTGGGCGCGGCGGCGCGGACATGTCCGTCTCCGTCCAGACGTGTCCGGCGGCGGAGAGGGAGCGGGGCTAGGGTTTCGGGAAGGATTTCATCCGTGAATTTTCGGGGGAGGGCATATTTATAGATTCTGGGAGCTAGGAGAGTCCAAATGAGGTGCGGTTTTCGCCCACACGATCGTGATCGAACGGCGGAGAGCATGGAGGGGGTTTGGATGGGTTTTGGGACACTTTGGAGGGGTGTTGGGCTGCACACAAAAAAGGCCTTTTACGGTTACCCGGTTAACCGTTGGAGTATCAAACGACCTCCAAATGGCATGAAACTTGACAGGCGGTCTACCGGTGCTATACCAAGGCTGCTTGGCAAACCTCGGGCCATTCCAAGAAAGTTTAACACCCGCACATGAAAAGAGGCAAAAGGGGGACGCCAGAGGACATAGGAGTGCATGATTGCAAAACGGACAACGGGGAAAATGCTCGGATGCATGAGACAAACACGTATGTAATGAAATGCACATGAAGACATGATAATATGCAACACGCACGCAAATGACATGGCAACAATGACGAATAACTGGCAGACACCTGGCACATCGGATCCGGGGCGTTACCACACTCCTCCACTAACAAGAGATCTCGTCCCGAGATCTTGGGACCGAGACGGAAGGGAAAAGGGATGAGGTGAAACAAGAAATCAAGAGAATAAGCAAAGAATCGAGAGCACTCGAGAATAAGAGAGGAACGACGAGAATGACGAGAATCGAAAGCTCACGGAATCGGATAGACTATGAAACCACTCCGGTTAGAACGAGATAAGAAATGAATAAGACTGAAAAGGATATAGGCAGCACTCCAACTGAAAATGGAAGGAATAGAACATGAACTTCACAAGATGGGATGGCACTTGACGAGATGAACAACGCAAAGCCTCCGGAAGAATTGAATGAAAAGAACGGAGAAGAAAATGACAACTTGTGCCACGAATGAAATTGAAAGCATCTTTAGAAGGAAGGTTTAGACGGAGTTGTTGAGAAAATCAACAACGAAAGGAATAAGCTTGTTGTGGTCTTATGGTAACATCTCAAGATCATAAGTTGATAACCGGCCACAAATGGAAATGATTGGATAGCTGAGAAGAACAAAGAAATGCAAAACTCCATTTCAAAATAATACGAAGAATTAATTGCACCACGAGAAGCAAGAAGAAGGATACTTGAACTCCACCAACAAAATCTTGATGAACTCTTGAAGAATGAATTAAATCATGAGGAACCACCATGAAGAACTCCGGTGACAAAAGGATGATGAGATAAATGAAGGAAGAAAGAATAAGTTGAGCCTTACGATGATTTAGATGGAGGTTCCGACGAAATGGCTGAGGAAATTGAACTCCGGAAAAGAAAAGATGAAAGCACTTGGAACTAGAATTTATTCATCAAGAACAAACTCCGAAGGAAGCGATTACTCACTTGTATGAAAGAAGAATAAGAATTATGTTATGTTTATCCTTCATCAATTAATTGATGAGAAGCAATGGATTGCATACAATTTATTCTTGTTGAAGAGGATTAAGGGGAATATGGCATAAAACTTGAGAAAGGCTTCATGAACCACCGTTAGGATTCAAAAGAATGAATGGATTAAAATGATAACCAAAGAAAAAGAATCTTGAACGAACCACCATGAGAAATCAAAAATGACTGATGAAAGAGAATGAATCGGCGGGAAGAATTAGAAGAACAAATAAGCTAGAGGGGATATAGATGCAAAAGGACAAAGAGATCATGAGCTAATAAAGAATACTTGACAGATGCACCGGGATAACTGGATAACGGTAGCTGAAATGTGAGGACGAAAAATTCTTCTGGAACGATGGCCTCCGGTGAAACGAAAAAGAAATCAACTCCTGAAATACTCCGGATGGATGAAAAGAATATCTGACAAATGGAATAATTCGTGAGGATAACAAGAAGCTAGAACCACGAAACTTCGAGAGAACAAACAAGATATAGAGGGAAAAACTCTTCTTAGATCTTCAAATGACGACAAGAAACACCACCAAAATAACTGAGGTACTCTGGTAGAATGAAAAGCGAAGGGGTTGAGCCAACAATGAAAATGATTTGAAATCAATCTTGGAAAGGCATCTGACTGATGAAATTCATACTTACGTCATACTTCGAAAAGAATTTGGGAATAGCTCCGGATAATTAGAAGAGTCAGGTAAGATCCTGGGAAAAGACTTGTGGGTTAGGGCCCACTCAAAAGGAAAACACCATTGGAAAGGATTGTTGAACAGATAGATGATGCACCGGAACAATCGAAATATTTGAATGAGGTGACAACCACGAATTAATTGGAACACAAACGAAACTCCTGAGATGTCTTGAACACTCCGGAAGGATAAACTGGCGAGAGGCGAACGAGCAGGGAAAGCACTTGAGCCGAGGGAAAGAATATAATCACTACCGAAAAACTTGAATTGGGTCCATCAGAAAAGAGATGAAGAATGTCAAACAAAAGAGAATTCACGGGTTGAAATGATTGAGGGAAGACTGAAGAGGCTCCGTACTAATGAAATAGATGGCCGATAGAGAGTCAGACTCCGGGAAGAAAAGGGTG
>NC_057798.1:539679216-539687481 GCF_018294505.1 Triticum aestivum
GGGGGAAACTTGATGAATAACTTCAAGAGGAAACACCGGTTGAAATCATTGAGGAAAGAAAGCAAAGACATCGCACGAGTAGGATGGATACTCGATTACGGACTCCGGCTCCAAGAAGAAAAGGGGTGGGCGGGTGGGAAAAGAAAAACAACTGAAGATTGAACTCAATGATGAAGAGGCTCAAGTCAACCTGACGAGAAATGCACTGGATGAAAAGAGAAGAGAACCACAGACCGGAAAAAAACAACTACGTGATCCTAAAGAAAATTTGAAGGGGGAAGAGGAGTAATTCAAAACACCTATGTCAAGATTCCTCACCAGAGCGACGAAGGGGCTGAGGAGTAAAAATAAATCCTACTCTCCGATATAACTAGACTCTAAAAACAGTTTTCTTCTAGACTCGACAACGGCCAAACTACACGATCAATCAAGGGGGCTCCTAAGGTCGGTCGAGGCTCTGATACCAACTTGTCACGCCCAAGATGCGACCCTATCCTAAAGGAACTCGAAGATCCCACCAAGGATAGAAGCGCATCTTGAAGACGCTTTTGCAAGGTGGATATCATTACATCAACATTACATAATAGATGGGGATACATAGAAGGGGAAAACAATGCCACATGAATACAACATCACAATACATAAGAGCATCATCCGACTACGGATGAAACACAAACAGAAACTCGAACGACATCTACCCTGCTAGCCCGGGCTGCCGACCTGGAGCCTATCCCCTGATCGAAGAAGAAGCAGAAGAAGAACTTCAAAACAAGCAAACATCGCTCTCGCGTCATGACCATCGCATAACCTGTACCTGCAACTGTTGTTGTAGTAATCTGTGAGCCACGAGGACTCAGCAATCCCATTACCATGGGTATCAAGACTAGCAAAGCTTAAAGGGAAAGGAAGGGGTAAAGTGGTGAGGTTGCAGCAGCGACTAAGCATATATGGTGGCTATCATACGCAAAAAAGAGCGAGAAGAGAGCAAGCGGAGCGGTCGTGAAGCTAGCAATGATCAAGAAGTGATCCTGAACTCCTACTTACGTCAAACATAACTCAAAACCGTGTTCACTTCCCGGACTCCGCCGAAAAGAGACCATCACGGCTACACACGCGGTTGATGCGTTTTAATTCGGATCTGGTGTCAAGTTATCTACAACCAGACATTAACAAATTCCCATCTGCCCATAACCGCGGGCACGGCTTTCGAAAGTTTATACCCTGTAGGGGTGTCCCAACTTAGCCCATGATAAGCTCTCGCGATCAACGAAGGATATACCTTCTCCCAGGAAGACCCGATCAGACTCGGAATCCCGGTTTACAAGACATTTCGACAATGGTAAAACAAGACCAGCAAAGCCGCCCGAATGTGCCGACAAATCCTGATAGGAGCTGCACATATCTCGTTCTCAGGGCACACCGGATTGTCCAAACTTCTGGTAGGCCAACCCAGAGTTGCCCCTGGTGACCACCGGCGGCTGACAGGTTGGACCAACACTCACGACGAGCACTGGCCGGGGGGGGGGGGTAAAATAAAGATGACCCTCGAGAGCGCGACTCCCAAGGGAAAAAGGGCTAAGAGAGGCAAATGTAAAACCAAGGTTGGGCCTTGCTGGAGGAGTTTTATTCAAAGCAAACTGTCAAGGGGGTCCCATAAATCACCCAACCGCGTAAGGAACGCAAAATCCGGGAACATAACACCGGTATGACGGAAACTAGGGCAGCAAGAGTGGAACAAAACACCAGGCATAAGGCCGAGTCTTCCATCCTTTACTAAGTATATAGATGCATTAATTAAATAAGAGATATTGTGATATCCCAACATAATCCTGTCCATCATGGGGCAATCTTCAACTTCACCTACAACTAACAACGCTATAAGAGGGGCTGAGCAAAGCGGTAACATAGCCAAGCAACGGTTTGCTAGGAAGGGTGACAAATGTTAGAGGCTGACATGGCAAATTGGGAGGCTTGAAGAACAAGTGATAGGTAGCGCAGCAAAGCGATAGAATGAAGCAACTAGCATAACAAGGATAGTAGTGAGATCCAGAATAGCGGTCATCTTGCCTGAAATCCCGCTAGGAAGAAGAACGAGTCCATGAAGAAGACGAACGGGAGTAGTCGAACGAATCCTCACAATCGCAACATTACCGGAACTAAGAAGCAACACCAGAAAGAAACAAACAACATGGTAAACACACAAGCATAATCATGGCATGATGCACAAACAAGTATGATGCATGTCCGGTTTAATGAGGCATGGTATGGCAAAGTGCAACAAACAATACTACAAGTTAAGTGGAGCTCAATATGCAACGAGTTGCATACTGATGAAACACCACATCTGAGTTATTTAGTTCGTCCTTGTTTAGGTACACAACAATGTTAAATGTTGTTAACCATGGCAAGGGGTGAAGCACAATAAAACTACCTATCTAGGCAATTTAAATGAGGCCGGAAACAACAAACAACAACTCCGGAAGTTCCCCATATGCAAATTATGAATTTGGTATTGTTCTGCCCTAAACCATATTTTAGAGATGTTAAACATGCAAAGTAAGTGAACCAAGTTAATCTATGCATTTTCCACCCCATTTACATATAAAGTTTATTAAAATTTGAGCTACGGTTATTTAGTTATGAAATAAATCATTTTAACATGGCATTTATGCAAATTAATTCAAACAACACATTTAAACAATTTTGACATGGGTGAAAGTTGCAAATTATTAATCTACGCAAAATTCTAAGCATTTTACATATATAGTTTATTTAAATATGATGCACCACTTGTGAGTTATTAAATGCATGAACTCTAGGGACTTTTGTGTAAAACATTAATTCCTGGATAATTAGACAAATTCGCAGCAGCGGGAAAAATACACTACGGGCCGAAACTGCAGGCTGTTGGGGCGCTCACCATGGGCTCTTGGCCCAGTCGGTGGAGGAGGTCGGCTTGGGCTGGCAGATCTGGCGCGGCTGGGCCTTGGCGCGGTACAACAGAAGTGGCCCAAGGCGAAGAGGCTACGTGATGCAGGCCCAGGAGCACGAAGCAGAGGGCGGTGAGCGCCGTGCTCGTTCCCGAGCAGAGGACGATGGCGCGGGGCTTGGTGCGACACGGCAGGAGATCCGGCGAGGCGGCCGTGGCTGGAAGAGGCGGCGGATCCAGCCGGATCTGGAGCGTGGAAGGGCGCAGACAACATCTTGGTCCATGGCGGCGGCACTGTGAAGAATAACCCCGAGAGGCCGCCATGAGAGAAAGAGAGAGCTTGAAGATATGGGGAAAAAGGAGGGAAAGGGAGAGGCGACGGTCGTGGTGCTCCAACGGGTCGTCAGTCAGTCGCCGGAGATGGACGGGGAAGCGAGGCAGCGACAAGGTGGAGGCGAGGGGAGCTCGAGGCGGCTCGGGTGGTTGGGCAGGTTCGGGCACGATGCCGGAGACGGCAAGGGAGCGAGGTCGCTCGGGGCCTGTTGCAGCTCGGGCGCAGAGGAGCTCCACGCGATTGCGGGCTGGAGGTAGCGCCTCGATCCATTTGGGATCGAGCGCTCGGGCTGGCTGCACGACGGTCCTGGCATTCCTGTGCAGGGGAGAGAGAGATGTGAGCGAGAAACATGGGAAAGAAGAAGCACGGGAAGAATCAGCGGAGAGGGACGCGACGGTCCTGCTAGTTGCCAGCGAGGAGTGGCTGAAGGCGAGAAGGCCACGGGCGCCGGTTGGCTTGACGGGGAATTGAAGGGAGAGGAGGTGGGTGAATCGAGATGGATCCCGAGGACGATGGTGAGTTGGTGGCGGCGGCGGACAAGGAATGGATGGGACAGATCCCTAGGTTTTAGGGTTTGGTCTCAAATTAGATTAGGGGTGGATTATATATATATGGAAAGGACGGAAGTTTGGATCTTCCGATCGAAATCCGATGGACAAGAAAAATAGGCTTAGGAAGTCCAAATAAAAAAATGGAGATGTTTTAGGGACGTTTCGAGATGATCCGGATCTATCGGTAACGACAGTCCGGTTCGGGTTCGGAGTAGGTTTCGGACGCACGCGAGGGGTGTGAGAGAGGTTCAAACGGTCGGACAACAAATGAACGGTTGGTCTTGAAAGGGATAACAAAGGCAAGGGGGGATGTGGCAACTACGAGCGAATGCAAGTTTTAAAAACAATGACAGCAACGAGTGCCGACGCAATGCAAATGATGCAATGATGAAATGCATGACATGAACAAAATGCAAAACGAAGACAAAAACCCAACCACGGAGAAAATAAAATATCACATCTTCGGAAAAGGTAAGATTTGGAGTTACGAATATGGAAAGTTACATCCGGGGTGTTACAACACTCCACCACTACGAGAGGATCTCGTCCCGAGATCTAGGATGGCACCGGAGAGAAACGGAAGAGGAAGAGAAGAGGTAAACTAAGTTGCTTCTTCGACAAACGAGTGAAACCATGAACCTTGAGGTGTTGAGCAAAATGAAAGAAAGAAAACAACGAAGATGAGCAAAGTTGAAAACACTCCGGTTAAATGGATAAGCATGAAAAGAACATGACCTCACAATTCAAGATGATGAGTGAAGAGAGCAACATCACAATGCCTCCGGAAGAAAGAATAGAAGATAGATCATTGGAATAACAGAATGGAGAAGAAAATGCCAACTTGAGCCACAAATGGGCTTGCAAAGCACCCTTCCAAGATGGTTATAACAGAGTTGTTGGAAAACCAACAACGAAAAGAATAAGCTTGTAGTGGGCTTATGAAAACATCTCAACACTTGAGGTGAAATTCTTCCACTAATGAAAAACAATTGCTTGCTTGAGATCAACGAAGAGATGAAAAACCTCTTTCACCGAGAAGGATATGGAGAAAGCTTGGATCATTGATAAGCACCACAAATATCAACATTCCTTAGGGAAGGCTTTAGGTGAAATCTATACCAATATAACTCCAAAAAAGAGATTGATGGATTTAAAATACCTCATTCTTAACAACCCCGTCTTCACCCAGTAACCTAGGGCGCAACAAGTGGTGGAGCGGTCGATTGACAAGTTGGTATCAGAGCATCGACCGACCTTAGGAGCCCCCCTTGATTGATCGTGTAGTTTGGCCATTGTCGAGTCTAGAAGAAAATTGTTTTCAGAGTCTAGTTATATCAGAGAGTAGGATTTCTTTTTACTCCTCAGCCCCTTCGTCACTCTGGTGAGGAATCTTGACATAGGTGTTTTGAATTACTCCTCTTCCCCCTTCAAATTTTCTTTAGGATCACGCAGTTGTTTTTTTCCGGTCGTTGGTTCTCTTCTCTTTTCATCCCGTGCATTTCTCGTCAAGTTGACTCGAGCCTCTTCATCATTGAGTTCAATCCTCAGTTGTTTTTCTTTTCCCACCCGCCCACCCCTTTTCTTCTCAGAGTCGGAGTCCGTAATCGAGTATCCATCCTACTCGTGCAAAGTCTTTGCTTTCTTTCCTCAATGATTTCAACAGGTGTTTCCTCTTGAAGTTATTCATCGAGTTTTCCACCTTCCAAGTTGCCTTTGTTTTCCCGCCCGCCCACCCTTTTCTTCCCGGAGTCTGACTCTCTCTCGACCATCTACTTCATTCATACGGAGCCTCTTCAGTCTTCCCTCAATCATTTCAACCAGTGAGTTCTCTTTTGTTTGACATTCTTCATCTCTTTTCCGATGGACCCAATTCAAGTTTTTCGGTAGTGATTATATTCTTTCCCTCGGCTCAAGTGCTTTCCCTGCTCGTTCACCTCTCGCCAGTTTATCCTTCCGGAGTGTTCAAGACATCTCAGGAGTTTCGTCTGTGTTCCAATTAATTCATGGTTGTCACCTCATTCAAATATTTCTATTGTTCCGGTACATCATCTATCTGTTCAACAATCCTTTCCAACGGTGTTTTCCTTTTGAGTGGGCCCTAACCCACAAGTCTTTTCCCAGGATCTTACCTGACTCTTCTAATTATCCGGAGCTATTCCCAAATTCTTTTCGAAGTATGACGTAAGTATGAATTTCATCAGTCAGATGCCTTTCCAAGATCGATTTCAAATCATTTTCATTGTTGCCTCAACCCCTTCGCTTTTCATTCTACCAGAGTACCTCAGTTATTTTGGTGGTGTTTCTTGTCGTAATTTGAAGATCTAAGAAGAGTTTTTCCCTCTATATCTTGTTTGTTCTCTCAAAGTTTCGTGGTTGATTTCCCGCCCTCACGAATTATTCCATTTGTCAGATATTCTTTTCATCCATCCGGAGTATTTCAGGAGTTGATTTCTTTTTCGTTTCACCGGAGGCCATCGTTCCAGAAGAATTTTTCGTCCTCACATTTCAGCTACCGTTATCCAGTTATCCCGGTGCATCTGTCAAGTATTCTTTATTAGCTCATGATCTCTTTGTCCTTTTGCATCTATATCCCCTCTAGCTTATTTGTTCTTCTAATTCTTCCCGCCGATTCATTCTCTTTCATCAGTCATTTTTGATTTCTCATGGCGGTTCGTTCAAGATTCTTTTTCTTTGGTTATCATTTTAATCCATTCATTCTTTTGAATCCTAACGGTGGTTCATGAAGACTTTCTCAAGTTTTATGCCATATTCCCCTTAATCCTCTTCAACAAGAATAAGTTGTATGCAATCCATTGCTTCGCATCAATTAATTGATGAAGGATAAACATAACATAATTCTTATTCTTCTTTCATACAAGTGAGTAATCGCTTCCTTCGGAGTTTGTTCTTGATGAATAAATTCTAGTTCCAAGTGCTTTCATCTTTTCTTTTCCGGAGTTCAATTTCCTCAGCCATTTCGTCGGAACCTCCATCTAAATCATCGTAAGGCTCATCTTATTTTTTCTTGCTTCATTTATCTCATCATCCTTTTGTCACCGGAGTTCTTCATGGTGGTTCCTCATGATTTAATTCATTCTTCAAGAGTTCATCAAGATTTTGTTGGTGGAGTTCAAGTATCCTTCTTCTTGCTTCTCGAGGTGCAATTAATTCTTCGTATTATTTTTGAAATGGAGTTTTGCATTTCTTCGTTCTTCTCAGCTATCCAATCATTTCCGTTTGTGGCCGGTTATCAACTTATGATCTTGAGATGTTACCATAAGACCACAACAAGCTTATTCCTTTCGTTGTTGATTTTCTCAACAACTCCGTCTAAACCTTCCTTCTAAAGATGCTTTCAATTTCATTCGTGGCACAAGTTGTCATTTTCTTCTCCGTTCTTTTCATTCAATTCTTCCGGAGGCTTTGCGTTGTTCATCTCGTCAAGTGCCATCCCATCTTGTGAAGTTCATGTTCTATTCCTTCCATTTTCAGTTGGAGTGCTGCCTATATCCTTTTCAGTCTTATTCATTTCTTATCTCGTTCTAACCGGAGTGCTTTCATAGTCTATCTGATTCCGTGAGCTTTCGATTCTCGTCATTCTCGTCGTTCCTCTCTTCTTCTCGAGTGCTCTCGATTCTTTGCTTATTCTCTTGATTTCTTGTTTCACCTCATCTCTTTTCCCTTCCGTCTCGGTCCTAAGATCTCGGGATGAGATCTCTTGTTAGTGGAGGAGTGTTGTAACGCCCCGGATACGATGCGCCAGGTGTCTGCTAGTTATTCGTTGTTGTTGCCATGTCATTTGCTTGCGTGTTGCATATTATCATGTCTTCATGTGCATTGCATTGCATACGTGTTCGTCTCATGCATCCGAGCATTTTCCCCGTTGTCCGTTTTGCAATCCGGCACTCCTATGTCCTCTGGCGTCCCCCTTTTGCCTCTTTTCATGTGCGGGTGTTGAACTTTCTCGGAATGGCCCGAGGTTTGCCAAGCGTCCTTGGTATAGCAACGGTAGACCGCCTGTCAAGTTTCGTGCCATTTCGAGGTCGTTTGATACTCCAACGGTTAACCGGATAACCGTAAAAGGCCTCTTTTATGTGCAGCCCAACACCCCTCCAAAGTGGCCCAAAACCCATCCAAACCCCCTCCATGCTCTCCGCCATTCGATCACGATCGTGTGGGCGAAAACCGCACCTAATTTGGACTCTCCTAGCTCCCAGAATCTATAAATATGCCCTCCCTCGAAAATTCGCGGATGAAATCCTTCCCGAAACCCTAGCCCCGCTCCCTCTCCGCCGCCAGACACGTCCGAACGGAGCCGGACACGTCCGCGCCAATGCGCCCTGCCAATCAGAGAGCGCCGCATGGCCTCCCGCCTCCAGTCGCTGCCGCCGGCCCGCTGGGCCCAGGGCAGGCCCGCCCGGGCCCACAGACGCCGCCCCGCGCCCTCGCGC
>NC_057798.1:539687889-539690851 GCF_018294505.1 Triticum aestivum
CGCCAGAATCGGCCCTGCCGAGCTCCTCCGCCCTCCGCCGCGCCGGGCCTGTCTCCGCCGACCCTCGTTGTCCCGCTCCGGCCGGCGCCTCTCCCCGTGCCTCCTCGGCGACCGCGCCAGCTCGCCGGAGCTCGCCGGTGTCCGTCTCGTCCGGATCCAACCCGCAGGGTGGATGAGATCCACCAATCCGCCCATCCAAACGCACCCGCGCCCCGTCCCGGATCCCGCCATCCCGTGTTGACTTTTCGCGGTGGTATAATTTTGCCCGTCCCTGAGATTTTCAGCATTCTGGTGCCCTGTTCGACATGTCATAACTCTTTGCATGCTGCTCTGTTTCGTGCATATGATATATAAAAATGTTCATTGAGAGATGCTCTACATTTCATTCCATTGCACCATGTTCATTTGAGCTCATCTTGATGCCTGAATCATCGTTGCAAGAGTGCTATATGATGTTGTCTGCTGTGTGTTAGCAGAACATGTTCATTTGTCATTTTTGCCATGTTTGTGTGTGCATCCTATGAGCATGAGCTCTACATGTGTTTTGTGCTACATCATGCCATCTTTACAGGGGTGTATGCCATGTATTTTTGTGATAAGTGTGGTGACTAGAACAAGCATGCAAACTAGGCTTCGTGATGTTGTTGATTTCAGTCCCTGTTCTGCTATTATTTTGATGCCATGTAAACTTGATGCTACAGAGAGATCCATGCATATTTTGAGATACTGCAGTAAGGATGTTTTGAACATATCGTTATGATCTATCCATTCATCCCCCTGTTTGCATCTATGGAGTAGTCTAGCATGTCATTTGTTTCCTCTACTTTTGCTATAAAATGTTTCCTGGCAGATTGTTTACATGTTATTCAATTTTGCCAAGGTTGTTGTAGTTGATCGTTGCATGCTATGAACTTGTTCTTGTCTTGGTTACTTTCATAAACATGTCTTCTTGCTGATTCTATGATTATCTTGTCATGCAATGACTTGTGGTGAGTGAATCGAGATCGTGAAGTAGTGTACTTGCTGTTACTGTTTTGCTAGGCTGAATCCGCTATTTTGTGATGCTATGTGAAGCTGATGCTACAAGTCGTTCTATGCATAATCTGGAGATGTTCACTAAGGATGTTTTGTTACACATGTCATGCTCTATCCATCCATGCCCCTGGTTGCATTTATAGCCTGTTGTAGCTTGTCGTAATCTTGCTCTCAAGTTGCTAAATAATGTTGTTGTCAGCCTGTTAACATTAAGTTCAGTTTTGCCATGAGCTTTGCTAGTGATCCATGCATCCTATGAACTTGCTCTTGCCATTATTAGCTTCATAAATATGTCATCTTACTGGTGTTCACCTTGTCATGCCATGTAATGATCTGTGGTGAGTGGTACAAGCTCACCAACATGCCTACTTATTGTTGATCCTGCTATGTTTGAATCTGTCATATAATTTGCCATGTTTACATGGGTGCCATCATATCTTCTGACCCTTTTTTGCTCATGGTCAGTAAATGACTTTTGTTCTATGCATTTATTAGTATCATGCCATGTCATAAGTTTCTATGATATGTTCCTGTAGCATGTTGTTTGATAGCTCTAAACATTGCAACCTGATATTATTTTCTGCAAAGTCTGAACTGTTATTATTTGCAATCTTGCCATGTGTGTTTGAACATGTTCTAGTGATTTCTGGAGATAGCTCAGTGTTCATGTTTTGTTATGCTTTACCTGTACATCATGTATGTGCCTTTTATTTTCATGTTAGGTGCTGTAGCATGTTGTTTTAGTGCTTGCAATATGCCTAGTTGTTGTTTTGGACAGATTGTTGCTATAACTTGTATAGAGTGTATGTGTTGAACCGTTGCTCCGTTTTGAGTGTGCTCTATATGAAACTTGCTTGATTTTGCATGTAGATTTATATTATCATGTTGCATCCTTGTTTTGAGGTGTTTGCTCGATGTTTGTATGCATTTTGCATCAATGCCATGTTTGACTTGTATTGCTCATATCTTCTAGGCCATAGCTCCGAATTATATGAACTTTATATGTAACTTGACTAGAATCTCGTGTAGATCATCATGGTGCATTTTAACTTGCTGTTTAACAACTTGAACATAAGGTTTATTTAGATCTGGACCAATTTCGAAACTTGCATATGAGGACTTACCGGAATTGTTATATGTTGTTTCCGGCCTCATTTAAACTTGCTTTGATGTGTTGGCTCTTGTTTGCATCATCTCTTGCCATGAGTAGCTTCATGTAGCCTTGTCATGCATCATGCTTGTTGTGCATCATGTCTTGTCTATGTGTGGTGTGTTTACCATGTTGTGTGCTTCTTCTCGATAGTTCCCGTTTCGTTGCGATCGTCAGGATTCGTTCGTATACGCTTGGTTCGACTTCGTGGCTTCATCTTCTTCATGGACTCGTTCTTCTTCCTAGCGGGATTTCAGGCAAGATGACTGCTACCCTGGATCTCACTACTATCCTTGCTATGCTAGTTGCTTCGTTCTATCGCTTTGTTGTGCTACCTATCACTTGTTCTTCAAGCCTCCCAATTTGCCATGTCAGCCTCTAACCTTTGTCACCCTTCCTAGCAAACGGTTGCTTGGCTATGTTACCGCTTTGCTCAGCCCCTCTTATAGCGTTGTTAATTGCAGGTGAAGTTGAAGATTGCCCCATGATGGACATGATTATGTTGGGATATCACAATATCTCTTATTTAATTAATGCATCTATATACTTGGTAGAGGGTGGAAGACTCGGCCTTATGCCTGGTGTTTTGTTCCACTCTTGCCGCCCTAGTTTCTGTCATACCGGTGTTATGTTCCCGGATTTTGCATTCCTTACGCGGTTGGTTGATTTATGGGACCCCCTTGACAGTTCGCTTTGAATAAAACTCCTCTAGCATGGCCCAACCTTGGGTTTACATTTGCCTCACCTAGCCCTTTTTCCCTTGGGAGTCGCGCTCTC